>NW_007578923.1:85704-91082 GCF_000690725.1 Stegastes partitus
CTCCTCCTCCTCTTCCTCCTCCTCCTCCTCCAGCCTTCTTCGTCCTCTTCTTCCTCCTCCAGTCCTCCTCCTCCTCTCCTCCTTCTCCTCGTCTAACTCCTCCTCCTCCAGCCTTCATTCTCCTCCTCCTCTTATTCCTCCTCCTGTTGTTTTTCCTCCTCCTCTAACTCCTCCTTATCCTCCTCCTCCTCTTATTCCTCCTCCTCCTCCTCTGCCGGTCAAACGTTTCATAAACGCTTCAGATTAACGTCGACGTGTTTCCAAGGAGGAAAAGAAAACAGGACATCTGAAGATGAGATGTTCTAAACTGTTTAAGTTCAATCTGTTTTGTAGGAGCTGTCCTTTAGAGTCCCGGTGGAGCCGGGACTCGCGGTCGGGTTCTGAGCCGGCGGTCGGGTTCTGAGCCGGTGGTCGGGTTCTGAGCCAGTGGTCGGGTTCTAACCCGGCGTCTGTGTTGTGCCTGGTTGCCGTGGTTACGGTCGTCAGGGCGACTTGGGTCTCGTCTTAAACTCTGAACCGAGTTTCTGCTCCGAGAGTTTGTCTGAGAGGAAAAGCTGTCTGAACATCTGGAGGCAGATTTAGATTTTAATCCTCAAACCGAAGCGTCGCTGCTTCTCGTCCAGACGTTGTGGTTCTGAACCGGTTCTGGGGTTCAGATCAGAGTTCCTCTGCCTGGACGGGACTCTGAGGTCTCTGCTTGTTTAGGTCTGATGTTCATGATGCTGCTTCACTCTCTGATAAACAACGTTTGAGCTCAACAGAACTTATTAACGTCGAGGTTTTATCAGAAATATTGATCAACCAGCTGTCATGGAGGTAAAGAGGTTCCTCTGAACTAGTTTTAATGAGTAAAATAAGTTCTGAGGCCAGTTTCATTACGCTACTGTGAATTTAATTTAGTTTCTAGTCAACAAATGCAGAAATTAGAGTTTAAATATTCAGTTCGTTATGTGAACATGACTTTTAATAACCAGCTGATTTATTCTTTGACAGCGTTTGACCACAAAGTTGTGACTTTACTGTGTTTAAATCATATTTTATAAAGAAATAATTCAGTATTCTGACGACTGAAACGGTGAATTTTCCTGAATTACAAACAATATTTGGTAAAAAACCGCAGAAAAATGTGTTTATTTGCATTTTAACTTCTATAAAATAAAAAAACAATAAAATAGGTCGACACTGAATAACATCCACGTCAATAATCTGTAGTTTTGTTGTTTCACCACGAAATTAAACCGTTTTATTGTCTTTAAATCTGCAAAAAAAATCATAGAAACTGTTAAATTAACAAAATAATGATTTTTTTTTGCATATTTTTGCTGTTATTTTAACTGTTTCTGTGATTTTTAGACGCTACAGTGATCCATCTTTTATAGACAGAGATTGTTTAAATATTTTTGTTGTATTTTACAGATTTTTTTTCCTATTCTTTTTACAGTGTGTTGCTCAGAAAGCCTTACATTTTGCCATAGAAGGTGACTTTAGCTGTAGTTTTTTTCTTGGAGCAGCTCAGGACTGCGGCCGTATGTTGAACACGAGTCGAAGCGTCTTCCTGCCGTTTCCTGGAGCTGCTGCAGGACGCGGCGAGCGTATCGCTTACGGGCAGAATGGACGCATTGTTGTTCTGAGCGAAGGTGACACGAGGAAGCGTTTGAGGAAGGAGGCGAGCAGCGAAGCCGCTCCGGTCTGCTGCAGCATGAAAGAGCTCTTTGAGGGCAGAGCGCCACTGAGCATGCTCGCTGAGAGGGGGGCGGGGCTTATCGGGCAGGAAAACGTCGTAAAGTCAAAATGCGGAGATAAAATGTTCGTCCTGATGTAAGAGAAGAACCACAAAGTTCAGGACTGAGTCGGTTTTCATCAGAGCTGCTGCTGGTTTCAGCATTTATTTAAATGAACGTTATTTTTAGATAATCATAACAGCGACCTGCTAAAAAAATCACTAAAATCAAACCATATGTCTTCTTTAAAAACTGTAAAAACAGAAAAATTACGGGATGTTAAACCTTTCAAACAGTCCTGGAGCTGTTCCTCTGTGACGTAGCGTTCTGTCATGAAAATTAACCAAATCTGAGCTTAAAAACCTGATATTTTAATAAAAATCAGGTTATTCGACGTGCTATATTTAAAAAACGACTAAAAATAAACCATTTGCACCAGATTCTGGAAAACAAGCAAATCTTCTGCCCCTCACAGCGTTAGGTTTTAGTGTTTCCGGGGTTCTCGGCTGAACTGCAGGCTGTGTTTAACCAGCAGAGACGATTAAAGTAGTTAAACATCCGTTAGTTCTCCTGTTATAACATGTTGTAGTTTAAAATGTGCGTTTGTACCTCATATACACACATTTAAATGATGATTTGGTTGCTTAGGAGTGTGTTCAGTGCTGCCAAATGGCTCCTAAATGAAAATACACTAACAAACAATATTTGACCTCGTCGATGAAGTTGTGCAGATTTTTCTTCAGTTTTCTTACTTTCAGAGACGTCTGAGGTCAAATTAAACCTTTAAAGTCACATTAAATCTGTAAACATGAGCCTCTGAGGAGTTCAGACCTGCTCCCGTCTCATCCTGGACTCTGAATATTCAGATAAATACCAACAAGGAGCCAGAAGGACTTCGTATCCAGATGAACTCAAAGTCCTCCGTGGGAGTTCCTGTGCTCCGGTTTTATCTGACGTCTGATTAAACGCTGTGTCGACCGAGTCCTCGACCAGCAGCAGCTACTTTAATGCATCATTCATTAACGCGTCCTTGAAGGCAGCACGAGCAGCCGAGTCGCATTCCTGCTGCAGCTCAGAACACAGATAAGATCTAATATCACACCTGCACTGGAAAACTACAACACAACAGTCAGTCAGTGTGGCTGTGAACAGAACCGTCTGTAGTGGATTAAAGTAGAAAAAACCTGCATCACAGCAAATTAGTGTTAAAATAGACATCATGTAGAAAGTACAGACGTCTGATGTGGACTTATGAACACTTTTAATCAGTTTATTCAACAGTCTTCATGTAAATTCATTCTTTATTCTGTGATTTTACAAGATCAGGAATTTAATGAAACACGAAAAATCAGTAAAATATCAGCTTTAAAAAGCATTTACCAGCTTCCAGTTCTTATTATACACAGATTTCTTTAAAAAACAGCAAATATCTGAACAATAATATTTCAATAAGTCACATATTGTTTACAAAAATAATTACTGTTTGTGAAAATCCATGTTTTTGCTCCAGAAATTATTCATAGTTTTAACGTGTATTTTACAGTCGACTGTTTTTCTGTGAATTTTCTCGACATCAAGTGTAATTTAACACAAAAAGTAAAAATCTGTTAAATAAATTGTCAAAAAATCAAATAAATGACCATAAGTGATCCAACACTTATTCAAGAACAATTCTCATTTTTAAATTATTAATTTTAGTTTTTTGAAATATTAAATCCTCAGTGAGGGGAAGAAGATCAGAGCTGTAATGATTATTATAATAAGACGACAGGTTGGAGTCATTTTTAATCTAAAACAGTCTAAATCCTGTGAGGACAGCGTCTGAACGTTTTCTAGTTTATTTCATTTATACTGAATATTCCCAATAAAACGACACGTTGACGTCTCTGGACTGCTCAGAAACGTCCTCGTGGTTTTTAGTGTGTTCATGACTCCAGCAGAAACACAACAAACACACAACAAACACACAACAAACACACACAGACACACACCAGCTGAGCTGTCAGGAGCTGTGTTGTCGGTCCGCTGTTCATCTGACGGCTGGATAAAGACGTCCTCCTCCCTCCTCCCTCCTCCTTCCTCCTCCCTCCTTCCTCCTGCTGCTTTCCTCCCTCCTCCTTCCTCCTTCCTCCTGCTGCTTTTTCTCAGAACTCGTCAGAAACACAACGAGGCTTTTGAGCGTCGCCGTTGGACAGAACGGAGCTCATTCACCGTCAGGAAATGAATCAGCTGCACTTCATCGCTGCGAGCAGGCGGCGGCCGCGTGACTCGGATTCCTCTGTGATGACAAACTCTGAGTTTGTGTCGCCGTCGCCTGCAGCATCACGCCTGCAGCATCACGCCTGCAGCGTCACAGCGTCACACCTGCCTGCAGCGTCACGCCTGCATCATCCAGCATGAAGATAACCAACATTTAGACTTTTTTTTTTTTAAATAAAATAATTTTTAAAAAATATTAAAATAAAAATTTAAAAATTTTTAAAAAATGTAATTACATTTAAAAAATATTCAAATAAAAATAAAAAAATAATAAAACTAAAAACATTTAGACTGTTTAAGCCCGTGTTAGTGACTTTAATCAGACTGCATTTGTCAAACTGCTTCTTTCATTTCACAAAATGTTCAGTTTGCGATGAGACAGGACAAAGAAAAGCATCAACGAGTTGCTTTAATCTGCAAACGTTGGACTTTGTGGCTTAAAAAACAACCGAAATGATAAAACGTTGAAGCAGAAACACTTATTCTGAAAGGATGCTTCCTTTTTCCTGCAAAGTTAATTCAGACTTTGGGGAAAACAGTCGATCACCAACATCAGCTTCTCCTCGTGCAGCGTTTAAAATGTCCAAGAAAATATAATTAAAGATCAGCTGATGAATGTGCTGCTGTTGTTTGTAGACGTGTTGCGTTGCTCAGGATCAATACTGTTAATTAGTTACATTTCTTACTGTTTTGTTTACAGACTCTTTTCAAAAGCTGGACTCAACATGCACAACATTTTATAGATATAGATATATTTAACGTTTTTCATTAGTTTTCTGCAGTTCAACTGAAAAGTCGCAGAATTTTCCCGATGCGAGCGTCGGTCGCAGTCGAGTCGTTCGAGGCTTCACGGTAGCATCGAGGAACGTAGAATTTATTGTTTTTCACAGAATGTAACCAGAGTGAAAGGTTTATTTTTAATTAATTTTTAAATGTCACATGTCGAATAAAATTATTGTTATTGTTGGCTTAGATGTGATTATGTCAGATGAGTAGTTCAGGGACTGTGGGAAAGTTGACAATCTGATAGTTTTCTTCTGTTTGTAAAGTTTCTGGTTCATTTTTTTTCAGATGGTTTTTGATCGGGCCTGCAGGGTTCTGACGGGTTCAGCGGGTTTAATCACTGACAGTAGTTAATCAGTTATCAATCAGTCATTAGCTTCTGTATCATATCAAACAACCTGAACAGTGGCTGTAAACCGTTGATACGCTGATCCTTGAACGCCACTGGTGGACTCTACTGAGCGTGCTCAGTGGCTCCAACATGGAGGACGTCCTCAGATGTTGTAGTTTTAAAGCTAGCGGTTGTGTTTCACCTCTGATCAGTTTCTCTCCGTCGTGTTCTGTTCTGGTTCTGATGGAAACCTGCAGCACTGATTTACGCTCGCTGTGATTGGA
>NW_007578923.1:91842-94428 GCF_000690725.1 Stegastes partitus
GTCGCGTGCTGTGATTGGACAACGGGCTCAGTGTCGCGTGCTGTGATTGGACGACGGGCTCAGTGTCGCGTGCTGTGATTGGACGACGGGCTCAGTGTCGCGTGCTGTGATTGGACGACGGGCTCCGTGTCGCGTGCTGTGATTGGCGACGGGCTCAGTGTCGCGTGCTGTGATTGGACGACGGCTCAGTGTGGCGGGCTGTGATTGGACGACGTGTTCAGGGTCGCGTGCTGTGATTGGACAACGGACTCAGTGTGGCGTGCTGTGATTGGACGACGGCTCAGTGTGGCGTGCTGTGATTGGCTGTCTCTCTCCTGCTGTCAGACGAGTTTTATTTAGTGGATTTATTTTTATTTTTTGGTGACTCTGCTTCTAAATCCTCCGTGACGCGGCTCTTCAGCCCAAACAGGATTAAAGGCTTCGTTCTCAGGAAGCCGTCAGAGGAAACCTTTGATGCAGGTGATGTTTTTAAAGCCGTGAAGCGAATTCAGATTTATTTCTTATTTATTTATGGCTGCAGATGATTGGACTGGTTTGGACCTGAGAGGACGGTGCTGGTTCTGCTGCTGTCAGGATGCAGCTGAAGATTGTGTTCACTGTCAGTTCCTGTCTGATGATCATTTATTCTGCTACCAAAAGATCTGAAATGTACTCTTATAGAGGACAAAGGAAACCAGAGATGATTATTATTATTATTATTATTTTATTCCTGTCAAACAATTGATCGACTCTCAAAAAGGCATTTCATTAAAAAAACGTTCTTTATTTTTTGGTTTTTACTGAATATATTTTAATATTTTTCTTATAATTAATTCATAATTGTCAGTTAGTTAAATTAGAATTTTCAAATATCTGAGCTACATTTAAATAAACATTTTCAGAAAACTATTTACATTTTAAAAATAAGTTTTTATTTTTTTGTTTTTTAAGCATTTTGTTGATGATTCTGTTTTTATTTGCATTAAATCTGTGTTTTTTTTCCAGACATTTTTGCTGACAGTTAGTTATTATTTTTCAGTTTTTTATTTATATTTTGGGGATTTTTCTTTTTTCTTTTTTCTTTTTTCTTTTTTAGACATTCTATCAATATTTTCCTGATATTTTATATTTTTCAGATTTATTTTCTGACATTTAAATCAGATTTTTACAAAACATTTCTACTGACATTTAATTGTTGTTTTTCAGTAAATAAATTATTGTTTTTAAGAAATTCTAGTTTTATTTTATCACGTTTTTGGTCATTTTATTAATAATATTTTTCCCACATTAATGTTCAGTTTATTTGTTTATTCATTTATTTATTTAAAGTGGATCAAACTATAAATAATGTCCAAATAATGAGTCTTTCTACAGATAATAACAACATGTAACTCTAGAACTCCTCCGCTGTAATTTAATCGGCATAAACTCATTATTTTACAGATATTTTCAAAAGTTTTGATTCTACAGTTTTACATATTTATTAAAACTAAATTCTGTTACAAAAGCAGCTCTCAGAATCTTTATCAGCGACTTATGAGATCAATTTTAAATCAGATCAATTAGAAGTCAAACTCGTTCCTCTGACTTCAGTCTCCTTCAGTTTAACTCTTGTGAACTGGAGCTTTGTAAAGAGTCGACCCGGTTGTTGCTCTGAGGTTTTGTTTCCTGTCGTCTCGCTGGTTCCCGCTCTGTGAACATGAAGTTCTGGAGGTTCTGACTGGGCCGACGCGGTGAGTCGGACCTCCGGCGGCCTCCCGGCTGCTCCGCCGGGACGTCAGGAATGCTGGAATGTGGAATGGCGGCGCTGGAAGTGTGTATTTTGATAAGGTTACGTGATCGTGTGTGTTTGCTTCATGTCATGTGATCCGCTGGACGCTCGGCCTGCCGCAGACGTGGACCTGAACAGAGCCGGTGTTCTGTTAGTGGATCCAGATGTGATGCAGCGCCGCAGAACCTCCTCCCCCTCCTGTCCCTCCTCCTCCTCCTCCTCCTCCTGCTCCTCCTCTACCTCCTGCTCCTCTTCCTCCTCCTGTTCCTGTCCTTCCTCCTCCTCCCCCTTCTCCTCCTCCTGCTCCTGCTCCTCCTCCTCTTCAAATGTAATTTTTTACACATTAATGTTGCTGCTCTTCAGGAAACAAACACATTTAACAGCTGTTCTATTCATTTTTAAAATATTTTTAAAGTTATTTCTCTGCCTTTTTTTTTCATAATTTTCCAATTTATTTGCTGACATTTAATTCAGATTTGTTTTAGAATAATTTAACTGTTATTTTTCAGTGCATACGTTTATGTTCTTTAGTTGTATTTTAACCATTTTATTATTCTTTCTGTCATTTTATTCCGTGGGCAGACATTTATATTAGTAGAATATTTTTAGAAAACAATATTGATGATAAATAATTATCAGCTGTTTTTTTTGACATCTAATTAATTTATTTTATTTATTAGATGTTTCTTTAAATTCTTTCTGGACATCTGCTTCATGTTTCTCAGGACATTTCATGACCTCTGGCTCCTTTAATCCTTATTTCCTGTCACTCTGGTTGACTTTTATTTTGACGTAGCGCCTCCTTCCTCTCCCTCCTATACCTCCTTCCTTCGTCT
>NW_007578923.1:95593-97088 GCF_000690725.1 Stegastes partitus
TGTGTGTCTCTGAGGACCACAGATGTTTGTTGAATGCTGTTTCTACCGTCTGTTGTTTCTCTGAGCGGTTCTGTCCTCGGCTGAACCCGTCCGGCTCCGTTCAGACTTCATCGCTTCACGCCTACACAATGTGTGTGTGTGTGTATAGGTGTGTGTGTGTGTGTGTGTGTGTGTGTGTGTGTGTGTGTGTGTGTGTGTGTGTGTTTTTACGGTTATCGATGTGATCGTCCACGTTTCAGCGTTTACGGTGTTTGATTCGTCCTCCTGCTGACGTCGGCTGAGCTGCTCATGTGTGAGCTTCTCTGGTGTTGCTCACTAAACTTGTCTTCACTGGTCGCTAGCATTCCTACACTAGAGACTAGCATCACCGTGCTAGCAGCTAGCATTCAACAAATAATCACCAGCATTCATGGGCTAGTCACTGGCAGCCATCAACAAGCAATTAGCATCCTGAGGCTAGTCACAAGTATCTCCAGACAAAAAACTAGCATCATTAGGCTAACAACTAGCATTCCTAAACTCGTTCCAAGTATCCCTACACAAGCAACTAGCATCTTTAGGCTAGCAAATAGCATTCATAAGCTCGTCACAGGTATCCCTACACAAGCGACTAGCATTCCAAAGCTAGTCATAAGCATCCTTAGATGAGTAACTAGCGTCCTTAGGCTATCAGCTAGCATTCCTAAGCTAGACAAGCAAGTAGCATTCCTAAGCTAGTCACAAGTATCCCTAGACAAACAACTAGCGTCCTGAGGCTAGATCTAGCATTCCAAAGTTCATCAGAAGCATCCCTAGATAAGCAACTAGCATCCATGTGGTAACAACTAGCATTCCTAAGCTAGTCACAAGTATCCCTACACAAGCAACTACTATCCTTAGGCTAGCAACTAGCATTCCTAAGCTAGTTCTAGGTATCCCCGGACAAGCAACCAGCACTGATTGACTGATTGAACTTAATCTTTCCTTTCTTTATGCCTTCCCTTGTTCTCATTCTTCCTCCTTTCATTCTGTCCTTTCATTTTGTTATGCTTCCTTTCCTCCCTCCTTCTGTCCTTATCTCACTTCAACATTCTTCCTTTTCCCTCCTTGTTGTTTCTTTTCCTCTCCTTCCCTCCTTTCCTCTCTCCTGATCACACGTTGTTCATTTCTTCCTTTTTCTCTCCTAACTGTTCTTTTCCTTCCTTGTTTTGTTTCCTTGCTTCCTTTCCTCTCCTCCTCTTTCCTTTCATGTCTCTTTCTCTCCATCTTGTTGACTTCCTGTTTCCTTCCTGCATATTTCTTCTTCTTTTCTCTCCTCTCCTGTCGTTTCCTTTATTTTTATCAGACTCTCTGTTTGTTTACGTCGGCGTCAGAACCTCGACTTCCCACGATGCACCTCTGCTGCTCTGTGGGACTCAGCAGAGCGACACAACAACACGATGCTGCAGCTCACATGATGCTCAGCTCCACATTCCTCTGTGTGTGTGTGTGTGTGTGTGTGTGTGTGTGTGTGTGT
>NW_007578923.1:97498-102002 GCF_000690725.1 Stegastes partitus
GGCCTCGTCGATGCGCCGCCGTCCTCTCCGGCTCTAATGAAACTGTCACAGCTGCTTCTTGTGGATTCAGCAGAACCTTTAGAGCCAGAAACTGTAATTGAAGCCGATGACATTGAGTTCTGCTTATGTGTGTGTGTGTGTGTGTGTGTGTGTGTGTGTGTGTAGCTTAGCATTAGCTCATCAGACCTCTTTGTTTACCGCCGGTCACCTGAAATGACTTCACTCACCGACAGAGAAACGCCGTTAACGAAGGACATCAGCTGATCTCATATGAATAAAGTAAAATAAAATAATTTAATGTGATTTCTTGAAACTAGCAGCTTCTAAACAGGATGTAAAAAAGAAAAAGTCCAGATCTCAGCCTGTGTGGCTTCATATGAACAATATATTCATAGAAATTCAAGTTAAAGATGCTTGAAACGTGATGATTGATCCAGAACACTCCTGAAACAAACCACAATAAGCACTGAACTGGCACTGATATGTCCACATGCATTAAACTACAGTCTATATATGTAAATATGTAAATAATAAATGAACAAGTATCCATCGACATGCAATTAGCATCCTGAGGCTAACAACTAGCATCCTTACGCTAGTCACAGATATCTCTTCACAGGCGACTGGCATCTTCAGGCTCTGTGGAAACACTGTCTGCAGTTCAACTGAAACCAGATGAATGTTTCTGCTTCAAGGTTTCATTTTCATGGTAAATGTTGTCATTTTGGCGTTTCTAAAAAAGACAACAAGCCTGTAAAGAGTTAAAACCCTTTGAGATGAAATATTTTTATTTAAAGGAAGAAGGTCGGACTTGATTCCAGAAACTTGAGGTGGAACAGAACTGTGGTGCCAAGACAGAACGTAACCCGTCCGGTCTGCACCTTACGTTCGTTCTGTACTTTTCCAGGCCTGAATCCTTCTCCTGGTCCGGTTCTGTGCTGCCAGCTGCTTTCTAAAGGTTTCGTTTCACCCGGCCGTGGCGTCGGAGACTCCTGCCGGTCGTCCACGCCGCTTCCTCCCGTGGATATCTGACCAATGGCAGACCCGCCGGCGTCTCGGGCCGCATACTTCCTCCGATATCCCAGCGTGTGCGTGTTGTGTTTGTGCTGCCGGCGAACACTGAAGCTATTGTCCGCTCAGAGGCGACGCGCTCGCCGAAGGTCAGGAATCTGTGTGACCGTTTGTTTGCATGTAGAAACTGTTATCGGCTGCGAGGACGTTTCAGTCGGTCCGGTTTCCTCCCACAGTTCAGAAAGAGTTTATTCCTGTCCGGCTTCTGGCTGAGACCAGGAGCTCTGGGAAGGCTCGCAGGTGACGGGTTTGTCTGGTTCAGTTAAAGCCTCAGAACATTGTTACTCACCGTGGGCTGCAGCTCCAGAACCAGAACAACCAGGACCAGAAGGAGAGGATCAGACAGAACGCCTTCAATCATAAAAACATGTTTAAAACTTAAGGTTTCATTTCATCGATTTATTTTATTAATTTCACTGACTTTATGAATTGAAGACACACCCAGGAACCAACAGGCGTCCAAACAAACTGCTTCTACATACACAGAGTTATTTATTTTACATTTGAGCTGTTTTTATTCTGTGTGCTCTGAGCAAACGCTGCCTGCCGTCCAGTCGAGTGTGTTTCCTGAGTTTTCATCACCAGACGGTCGCTCACAGCTGAGGAGCGCTGTGCTTTTAGGTTTTACAGCAAACCGTTTGTTTTTTATCTGTTTTTAAGGCTCAGATTCTAAAAACCAAACCAGTCGTCACCAGACCATCGAAAAGTTGGAAATCTCACCGTTCTCTCCATGTTTACAGTTTCTCTGATAAATGTTTTTTTGGCGGTTTGTTTTAAAGACAGCGAGCCTCTGAAACCAGCGATGGGTTTCTACTCAGACTAGAGCTCAGCGTTCACTCAGACGGAGATGAATTCAGCAGCTCGAGTTCACGCGAGTGAAACGTTAGATGGAAGCGTGTCGGCGGCCGGAGGCGACCTTTGACGGCCGGAGGCGTCCTGTGTTACCGTCAGCTTTACTTGACGTGGACTCTGTGTAGACCCAGTCCTGTAGCCTTTGAGGACGGAGCAGCGTTGGGAGGCGGGCGTGTCCTTCCTGGTTGTGCAGCTCCTTCCTGTGACCGAGTCGCAGCAAACGACCCGAGTTCACCGGAGGAGGAAACACTCGAACCGACTCTGACATGAGATGTGAAACATTCCTGCCGTTCATCCAAAGGTCACGTCAACGTTCCTCCTGAGCGGAACGTTTGTTCTGTTAACACGACGATGTGCAGGTCAGAGCTGGTGGAGGAGATGGAGGAGATGGAGATGGTGGAGGAGATGGAGGTGATGGAGGTGGTGGAGGTGATGTCTGGATGTTCCTGTGTCTGTCCTGATACGATTTACAGAAACATGAACATCTTGTTCACTGAGAACACACACAGTCCAGTGATGGTGTGTTTCTGGTTCTGTTGGAGCATAAACTGTAAATAAATGTTCAGCTGAAGGTTCGGGTTCGTGATGGTTTTCTAAAGTTCCTGAAGTCTGTGAAGTCTTTGGTTGTGTTCTGTAAACCTGGAGGCGACCCATCAGGACTCTGCTTCTGATCTTCATTAGTTCTTCATAGAACCTGGTTTATTTCTGGCAGGTTTTTAATGACACGTAGAACAAAGTGAACTGTGATTGTTGGACTGATTTCTGAGAGAAGTTCAACCACAAAGTGTCTGATTCTTGTTCCTGTGACCGTCGGCTGCACCGAGGAGCCGACGTTCAGTGTTTAGAACAGAGTCTGATGAGTGTAAAGGATGAGATTAGTTTTTATTTTCTCAAAGTAAAATATGAAGATGTGAAGTCAGGAACGTTTCCAGCTGAGCAGCACCTCACGTGATTCATAATCTGACTGTTTTATTTTATTTTTTACGTTTTCTGGCTGATGAATGTCGTCATGGCGACGTGTTTATTCCAGACAGCTGACCTGAGGTCTGTTTGCTGCCAGGAAGCTGAAACACCATCGAATCTTCTGAACTTTCTGAGTCACAGTTTTTGGACTTTTAACAAGTTTTTGATGAGGATTGAATTTTCTAAACGTGAAGTCAGGAGTCTAATTAAAGTGCTGCTGGTCGTTAGAGGTCAGAGTCAGCAGCTTTTCTATGAAGTCTGAAAGTTTTCAGCTTCAGAAAAAAAAACCTTTATCGATAAACTTCTGGATCCAGGAACACAGATCCTGTTTGTGTTTTAGGGTGAGTTATTAATGTGTAGAATAAAGTGAAATATCCTGATTGTGAGCTTGTAGCGCTCGATTAGTTCAAGGACTGTTGGAAGCTTTGACGTCTGACTGATAGATGGTGTTTTAGAGATGAGACGCCTTCAGAGGAACCAGAAGCTCCTGTTTACAGCCACAAAACCTCCGATTCTCCTGAACTCTGAGTCCCTGTCGGGCCAGTTTGAGGACGTTTTACGGTAAAAGACTCGAGGAAAGAGATAAAATACCAGAATGTCGAGCTCTGATTTGGTGGCGGTTAGTTCAAGGAGCGTGGGAATAATCTCTGTCTTAGATTGAACACCTGTGACGACAGCAGGATGGATGTGAGGCTACAGTTACAGTAAATCAGTGGTTATGTAATGATGTGTGTGTGTGTGTGTGTGTGTGCAGCAGCAACAACAAGCGCCAGTCTTTTGGGAAATAAACGGCAGGTGTCGGCCGTCAGGCTTCGTATTTACAGCAGCGACTTGGATTTAGTCTGCTCCGTCAGACACAGGAAACCTCTCACACACACACACGCACACACACACACACACACACACACACACACTCCGGCTTTCCAGGAACACTGCTGCTGAGAAAACGTCCAAACACACCTGCAGACATCAGCAGGACTCGGACGTGCAGCTGCGACTGTCGGGAACCATCAGCTGATGTTCACGTCGCGGCTGCTCGGTTCTGACCTCCTTCTCTCTGTTTGTGTCCCGCAGACGAGCGTGAGGCGGTGCAGAAGAAGACCTTCACCAAATGGGTCAACTCCCACCTGTCCCGGGTGTCCTGCCGGATCACCGACCTCTACATGGACCTGAGGGACGGACGCATGCTCATCAAGCTGCTGGAGGTCCTGTCCGGAGAGAGGCTGGTGGGTGCTTTTATTTTGAAATGTTTCTGGGAACCCGTCAGACTTCCTGCTGACAGTTTAACACGCTGCTCTTTGGCTGTAAAAACACAGCAGCCACTTTACTTTAAAAAACGTCCGTCAGCAGGTGTTAAAACGTCTGAAACTCACCGTCTGGACGACTTCAATATTGTTTCTGACTCTTTGTTTTGTTTATTAATCAGGTAAAAACTCAAAAAAGTCATTTTGTTTTGTCAAATAGCACAAAAATATCCATGTTTTATATCAAAAACAAGCAAATCTGTAACAAATTGGGTTTAAAAATGATTCCTCCCTCTTTGGTTGCTGCTCTTTTCCTGTGACGGCACCAATAAGTCACTTTACTTTAAAAAACATCCGTCAGCAGGTGTTAAAAC
>NW_007578923.1:102860-104904 GCF_000690725.1 Stegastes partitus
GCACATGATGAGTTCAGGGACTGTTGGAAACTTGGATATTCAGTGATCCTTTCTATTTTTTACTGTGAATAATAGTGTGGTTGTGACTATTTCAGACCCAGCTGGGTGCTTCAGGAGAATTAAAGGTCGATGTCGGCAGTAAAAGCGTCGACAACAAGGTGTACAGAGGTCACGTTAAACTGATCCAGGACCTGCACAGACAATAAAGACAATAAAGAGAACAACCTGTTGAGGGAGAGCTCACAGTGTGTTCAGCTTTGCAGACTTTTTTTTTCTCATGTGGTGAAACTCTGACTGAGTAAATATATCATCAGGACTTCTTGTCGTGTTCAGCTGGAAGTGTGATGGAACAACAGAGAGTTGGAGCTTCATCATCATTTCATAAAACAAAGTCTTAAATTACATCCTGTAGCAGCTCGAATGTGTAAAAGTCCTGAAATGTGACCGTCAGGAACTTTAAACCTGCACTGAGATGAACGATAAACAGATTATTTCACTGCAACACGATCAAAGTGTCGTTTTAATGCAGTTTTTTGGGTTAAACACACTAAAGATAGTCGAGTAAACATGAGCTGATTTTACGTCCAGTACTTTCTACAACTTGAAGTGATTCCTTCCAGCAGATGTGCAGCAAACAGACTTTCACTTTCTGTCATTTGTTTAAACTGAATTTTTCTGCTCGGCTGCTTTCGTGGACGTTGCTGATGTGTTTCTGATGAGTTCTGACAGAACGCCGGTCCGTAGTGACGGGTTTATGGCGCTGCTGCAGCTTCTTATCTGGATGTTTGTTCAGTTTGTGTCTCTGGAAGTGAAATCAGACGTTTACGACTCTGATAATCTTTAACCTTCGTACTGCTGCACGTCTCCTCCTGCTGGACTGGACTCTGACTGCATCACCCAGAAGAACCCAGATCGCTCACCAGAGCCGGTTCTGGTGTGTCGTATTAAACCGGACGCCTCGGTGAACTCCACACATAAGAACTGATGTAAGAACAGTTCAGACGTTTATGTCACATGACTGAAGCAGCAGCAGAGACATGAAGACGCTCCTCAGACCCATCAGCTGCTCTCTGACGTTATGAGACGCCTCCTGAGAGGCTGGAAGCTAAAAGAGCTGCTGAGTGAAGAGCTGAACGTTGTCACACTGCAGAAGGACGTCTCTGGGTCTCTCTGGGTCTCTCTGGGTCTCTCTGGGTCTCTCTGCTTCTGGTCCTGCTGGTTCTGTTTCCATGGAGCTGCAGAACTTTATGCTGCAGAGAAACCTGAACCACACTGAGTAGAAATATGACAGGAGTCTACAACAGCTCCGAGGGTAAAACAGAAGCTGCAGCATTTAAAGAATAAAAAAACAAACAAAAGCTTCGTTTCCCATCAGCCCCTGCTCTCAGTGTGCCGTTACCGTGGCAACAGGAATACATCAGTGCCTCTCATCCGGCCTGGTTCTGCTCACGGCTCGTGTAAACTCTCCCATCTTTGTCTTCTTCTTCTTCCTCCTCCTCCTCCTCCTTTTCTTCTTCCTCTTCATCTCGTCCGTTCGGCCTCTTCTCAGCCTCTCAGACTGAACCAGAGGAAACTCACTCAGGACTTATTATCTCTTCATCACATGTGTCTGATGCTCGTGCAGGACAAAGTTCAGAAACGGGGATGATCTGTGGCGATGCTGGAGAGTCGGTGGTCCAGACGGCGAGTCGGCGTTTGGACCCGTCAAAGGCCTCATTGAGCGGCTCTGAGGGTTCACGTGCAGCCAGAACGCCTCCAGAAGCAGCAGAAGAATCTGAGCAGCTGCTTCCATGCTGCAGAGACGCCGTTAGAGTCGAGTATCGGCTGTTGTCACCACGTTCCTCTGAAGGAACCGCTCAGACCTGGAACACAATGTGGAATATCTAAGTCTGTAGAAGCAGAACAATCATGACTGGAGGAGAGAGGATCTGGTTATTGATCCCATCAGCAGCAGCAGCGTCACGGCAGCAACGGGACAGAAAAGGTTCAGTAGAAATACATCAACAGGAAGTACAGCCAAGTACTGGTGATACTGGACTCGTTG
>NW_007578923.1:105199-125815 GCF_000690725.1 Stegastes partitus
AAATAATGATAATATGCTATATATTAGTATATTAATAGTATATTTCCACATTTTGGTAAAACTTTTTGAGGACACAGATGTTACCAATATTTTGCAAAAACTCATATTAATAATAAAATGACATTAATAATATTTGATTTTATGTGACATTAAATCACAGCTTTAATTTCTGTGATCATGTATTTTAAGTTCCTGAAGGTGTCACCGGTACTGGATAAAGTCATGCTGGCTTTACGTTCTATAGATGTGTTAATATTTATGTTTTTATTACGTTTCCGTCTCTGCTGGATGTAATTCTGCCTCCGGTTCAGTCGAGGAGTGACTCCATCATAACTGTTACAGTCATTCTAATTAATTAATTTATCATTTATTATTAGTAGATTAATGTGATTTTAGTGAAACATCTGAATCCTAAGATGAACTTCGGACACGTTTCATGACTGATGAGTAGTTCAAGGACCGTCAGAAAGTTAAATGTCTGTGAAGTCCTCCAGCAGCTTCTGGGCTTCAGACTGTTGACGTGTTTCACTGGTTTCAGCTGAACTTGAGCTTTTTTCCTGCTTTGCTCATCATTAGTTAAAATCAGCTCGTTGTGATTTCAGTGTAGGATTTAGAAATCAGACGTATTGATGAGCAGCGACGGTGGATCATCAGTAATGTAGGTTATTGACAGATGTTTGCTCAGACAGACAGAAGGATGGTTTACAGAGATCTGAGCAGGTTCTGGGCGATAAAATCAGAGGAATGTGTGTGAAAGGAGGCGAACAGCAGCTGATTGGTCCTCGTTAGTGACGATGTGCTGCTGTGGAGGTTCGAGCAGAACGAGACGCCACATGTGGAGCTTTGCTGTGACTCTGAATGGACCGCTGTGTGTGTGTCGATGTGTTTTAATCGGTTCTGAACAACAATGAAGGAATAAAAACATGATCAGAACTCAGAGGAGGCGTTTCAGCTGCTTCGATGTTTGAAGGTTTCACTGAGGTCTCATGACTCAGCATCTTTTGACCCGGTGCTGGAAACCCCCGTCGGCACCGGGCGGCCGGAGGAGGTCCACTGTTTGTGTCCGAGGCCCTGATGAGGCGCTGGACGGGCCCACCAGAGCCGGATCTGGGTGCGGTTTGTTGGACCGGCTGCTGGTGTGTCTGCGAGAGGAGAAGCGAAGGCAGCAGTGTTATTGTTGGCCCGCGTCCTGGCCCGTCGGGTCGGCCAGCGCCGGGCGGACAACGCGCAGCATCACAGCTCTGACATTTATTTTATTGTGGTTGTTTATTATTGCTGTGATTTGTTTTATTTATGCTCTGAGGTTTAAACATCCGGAGCGTCTGCAGCACAACGAGTCATCAGGAGGAGCTGAAGAGTGTGATGATGAAAAATCATAAAAAACACTCAGCAGCAGGTTGAGACTCCCTGAATTCTTGTGACGTGACTGTTGGTCGCCTCTGAGCCACGAATAGCTTCACGGTTGTGTCAAACAAAGCAGAATTTTTAGTTTTTGACAGAATCTGTTCGGAGGGAACGGATTAATTTTGGTGAATTTTTAAATGATGTTTATTTTATTTATTACTGCTGTGTTCGGTTCCAGATTTAAACATCCTGAACGTTTCATCTGCAGCACAGGAAGTCATTAAAGACAGGAAGAGCTTCAAACTGTGATTATAAAAATGAGAAAATGCAATAAAAATGTAGCCTCACATCCACATGTGGAGGCTGCAGGCTGCAGATTTCCAAGATCTTCTTTTTAATGCGTCTGCTGGTCGCTGATGTCCTGATGAACGTGTAGAGACGAGAACAGAATTATTAGCTTCTGACAGAATCTGGTCGAAGGAAATGGTTTGATTTTGGCACATTTCAAATGAGAGGTTTAGATATTTATTTTTTTGTGGTTATTTATTAAAGCTGTTTGGTTTTATTTATATTCTGAGATTTCTTCCAGATTTAAACGTCCTGACGCTCCGTCTGCAGAAAAGAAGTCATTAAAGACAAAGAGCTTAAAACTGTGATTATAAAAATGAGAACATGTGATGGAGGCAGCAGGTTGAGGTTTTTCCCTGAATGTTTGTTGTGTGGCTGTCGGTTGCATCAGAGTCAGTAACGTCTTCACGGTTGAACCGACGCCTGCAGACTTTTTAGTTTTTGATTCGAGGAAGCCGTTTATTTTTGGCTCATTTTCAAATGAGACCTGATGTCATTTCTGTTGTTGTGGTTATTTATTATTAATGTGCTTTATTGTGTTTATATTCTGAGATCTTTCTACATTTAAACGTCCTGACGCGGCAGAACAGGAAGTCATTAAAAACAGGATAAAAGTTTAATATAAAAATGAGAAAATACAGTAAAACCGTAGCAGAACATCTACGTGTGGAGGCAGCAGGTCTTCCTGGATATTATTTTTTTTAATGCGACTGTTAATCACATCAGATTCACTCACAGCTTTATGGTCTCGTAGAGAAATGCAGAGTTTTTAGTTTTTGACAGAATCTGATCAAAGCAAATGGTTTATTTTTGGAGGATTTATTTTATGGCAGTTATTTGTTGTCATCGTGTTTTATTCATGTTCCAGGGTTTCCTCAGTTCTTGTCACATGACCGTTAAACTACAGTCGAGTCACGACGGCGTCCTGATTTCTCAGAGAAACGTAGAGTTTTAGTTTTTTTTACAGAACTCGTTAAAGCAGACGCTTCAGTTTTGGTGAGTTTAGATGAAACATGACGAGTCGGTTTAGATTTAATTCTACCGACAGAATCGATCAGACGTCATTAGTTCACGGAAAAATCTAATAAATCCAAAAATCTCAGTTTGTTTTAGTTTTTACAGTTTTTTTCGCCGTCAGTTTGTCAGATGATAACTTTCACATCTTCTGGCAGATGATCAGTCTCAGTTTCACTTCGTTTAACCTCGTTAGAGCCGAACCTCTAACGAGGTTAGATGATGACATGAAGTCAGCTTTTAAAACATAAAACATGTTTTTACACACAGTTTGCATGAATGAAGACTGCAGAGGTAGACGCTGGTTTCAGCTGCAGCTTTTATTTTTATGATGATTTAATCCAGAATCGTCTGAACTCTTCCTCCAGACGTCGCTCTGCTCAACATCATCATCATCATCTGCTCTTCAGCTCAGCACCACCTGCAGCATGTTACAGAACCAAGCCAGTGATGGATAAATGAAGGTGAAGTCCAGCTGCTTCCTCAGAACCCGATCGGAGGCTCTCCAGCAGCTGAAGTTCAGGACCGAGCAGGTCTGCTGCTGGGTTCTGCTCCGTGAGAGCTTCCTGTGGCTTTAATCCTCCTCGCTGCACTAAGACAGAACGCAGACGTGATGAGAGCTCATGATGAAGAACCAGCAGCAGGTTCGTGTCCCGGAGCAACGCAGCAGAGGGATGGAGCTCGGCCCGACTGCTGGCTAACCAGGCGTAAACTCCATCCTTCACTGGACCCGGGAACATGTGGACCTGACAGTTGTTTGGTCCGGAGCTTTTACTGCTGTCACAGCGGAGAGGATGAATCTCAGTACGATCCAGGAGGAGTCTGACCTTTTCTCAGGACAGACGGAGTTCGTTTCTCATTGAGGCTGTAATAAAGGCAGCAGCAGCCTGAGGAGGACGGGTTCTACGTTCTGTCCAGCTTCATGGTTCTGTGTTATTAATATAAGTGATGGACGAATTAATCAGGCAGATTAAAAACATTTTTAGATGATCGGCATCAGTTCATTACACGTCGCTGCTGCTTAAAGTCCATTAAAACTTTATTATTCAGTCATTAGTTCTGATGAGAGCTGCAGGTGGATCAGTGGTTAGCATCGTGGCCTCACAGCTAGAAGGTCGCCGGTTGGCGTCCCGGTGAGGACACCCGGGATCTTCCTGCGTGGAGTCTCCATGTTCTCCCCGTGCAGCGTGGGTTCTCTCCGGGTTCTCCGGCTTCCTCCCACAGTCCAGAAACATGCTGAGGTTAATTGGTGATTGTAAATTGTCCGTAGGTGTGAATGTGAGTGTGCTTGGTTGTCTGTCTCTAAGTGTAGCCCTGTGATAGACTGGTTACCTGTCCAGGTGAACCTGCCTTCACCCTGAGTCAGCTGGGATAGACTCCGCCCCCCATAGTGAGGGTTAAGGTGTAGAGATGATGGATGGATTCAGTATGTTGGATGTTTTAGTGCCCAGAGGTGTTACTGTGTATAAATATTTATCTAATTATATCTTTAATTAGCGTCTGTGGAGACTTTTTGTCCTGCTGCTGCTTTCACATCTGAGTCCGTCATGGATTCAGAGTTTAATTTTATTTTTACAGAATCTAGTTGATGTAAATCATTTATTTTTGTCAATTTAAAAAATTAAACATGAATGAAGTGATTTTGATGATTTCAAGCTGAGATTTGGTGAATCGCTGCCACACTAATGTTCAACACAGTTAGACTTTTTTTTTTTTAGTTCCCGGCTCTGATAAATTGTGTAATTTAATTTATTTTTTGTCACGTGACTCTTGGTTGGAGTCACTGATGGCTTCAAAGTTGCACCAAGAGGAGCAGAAGTTTTAGGTTTTTACTGAATCTAGCTGAACTGAAGTTCTGCTTAAAACAATGAGACCTGTAGGATGTGAAGTCCTTGTTGAGGCGAGTGGGAACCTGCTGCTGCTGTTCATGTTCACGTGTCGCACTCGGCTTCAGTCTAGTCGCTGGTGTTTGTTGTGTAGCTGGCAGAGCTGTGGGACATCTGCCCGACCACCACGGGACGAGTCTCAGCGGTAAAGTAGGTTATTGTCACGGCCTGAAAATCCCTCGCCGTCATCACATCCTCCTCGCTCGCCGCCTTCCAACCTCACAGCGGGTCGTCCAATATTTACCATCACACCGAGTCGGTAAACGGCTCCTAGTCGCAGAGAAACCACCTGTACGCTGATTAAAAACAGCAAACAGGCGCTAAAGGTGCAAGAATCCATCCCTTCATGTTTACATGTCTGTGCAGCGATGTGACAGAAACACGACGGGACTGCAGAGAAGAACCATTCTGCAGCCAGCAAACGTGTTTCATGTCCTGTTTTACTGCCGCTAAATAACTTCAGTGATTTATTCTTTTCCTTGTTTTGCTCAACGTGTCTTCATGATGTTTAGACGAGAACAGAAGAACAACATGCAGCTGCTGCAGGACGCCGTAGATCAGTTCCTCCATCCAGTATGAAAACAAAACCGTCAGTTGTGAAGTCGCTCATCTGTGTCTGCAGCTGTTGGCCTCCTCTCAGCGCCGAGCCGTTCACGCTTTCTGGGTTTTTGAGGCTGTAAATAAACTCAGTTCTGCTTTTTTCTTCTTTCTTGTTTCAGCCCAAACCCACCAAGGGCCGGATGAGGATCCACTGTCTGGAGAACGTGGACAAAGCTCTGCAGTTCCTGAAGGAGCAGAGGGTCCACCTGGAGAACATGGGCTCCCACGACATCGTGGACGGGAACCACCGGCTCACGCTGGGCCTCATCTGGACCATCATCCTCCGCTTCCAGGTAAGAGGCGGCCGCCGAGCCAGGACCGGGTCACCTGAGCTGAAACCTGAAGGATGCTCTGGAGGATTTGGTCTGTTGAGCCATTTTGCATCCCCAGATGACTTCCACAAAGGGAGACAGGATGAACACATACATGAAATCTGGAGATCACATGGAACCCAATCACACCAGTGATCAGAATTTCCATTTGTGATTTTGCATCCCCAAAACTTACATGATCTGCTGTAATGTAAGGATTTGCCTGATTGACTGTGGCCTGTTCTGGGACATCGTTTTGTCCTTGATTTTAAGTGCAATGGTGCCATTTTGCATCCCAAGACGAGGTGACATAATTCAGCCACCTCAGCTGAAATCTGCAGGATGCTCTGTAGATCTGGCCTGTTGAGCCATTTTGCATCCCTACAGGAAATTAAACCAGTGTCAAGTCAAATAGACCCTAAGGTGATGAAACTGAATAGATTTGGAAATCACATGGGACAAAATAAACAAACAAAATAAAAGGCATTTTGCATCCCCAAACAGTAGTCACATTGATTGTAGGCTCCTTGTGGACATATTTTTCCAGTTGATTTGTTTTTTTAACAATAGTGGTGCCATTTTGCATCCCAAGACAAGGTGACATAATTCAGCCACCTCAGCTGAAATGAGGATGTTCTGGTGATTTTGGTCCATTGAGCCATTTTGCATCCCAGAGACCTGCTTTATTTGTGCAGATACGAGAGCATTGTTATCCCTAATAATGTGGTGTTTTCATTATTGACTGATAAACTGAGAGCTGTGGGTAAACACCTTCATGTTTTACTGTTGTTTAGACGCTTTACTTTCATGTGAAGCTCCAGAGCTGCTTCCTGCTTTTATCTGCTTATTAAATGAAAACACGTTTTACTGTATGTCCTGATGCTGGCTGATGTCAGAGCCCAGGAACAGTTGGGAAAAAGGATTTAGCTTCTATAAGCTTTGAGGATTAAAGGAAAAACTCTTTTTAGTGGTTTTAAATCCGAGGATGGCGAGTGAAATGGAGCCGAGTGCAGACTGACAGCAGGACTCGTGTCATGTTTGCTTCCTGATGCTGGGTGGTGGTGATGGGATGTGATGTGATGTCAAACTGACGGATGACCATCAATGAAGGTGAGACGAGACGCTGAGGAGTGAAGATGTGTCTGGAAAGCACCGACGTGTTCAGAGCAACTTTTAAGATGTGAGGACAGTTTTAGAAAGTCAAAGGTTTTCTAGAGAGAGCGAGGACATCCTTAGAAAGCAGCAAGGTCCTTACGTAGACAGTGAAGACATGGTTGGACAATGTGGGTGTTTTTACAGAGCGTGGGCTTCAAGACAGGAAGGATCTCTGGAGAAGTTTTTAACCGTCAGGATGGACAGTTCCCAGGAACTATCCTTAGAATATTAGAACACTGCTGAAATGTGGAAACTTATTAGAAAGAGAGGAGCTTATAGGAGGTGTGGACAGTTTCTAGATGTGTGGACGTGTTTGAGGAAGTGAGAATGTTTCTAAGAAGGTCAAGTTATCGTTAAGAGTTTATTTGGAGACAGTTGGACAGGTTTCAGAACCTGTGGACATCCTGAGACAGAACAGTTTAGAAACATGAGGATGTTGATGGAAAGAGACGACTAGAAGAAGAAGAAGATACCTCCAGAAGTGAAGGTATATGTAGAAGGTGTGGATGCTGTTGTTGGTGGACAGTCTTCAGAAGGTGTGGACACGTTTCCTCCAGCCAGACAAGGCAGACGACCTCCTTCCCTGGACCTGGTTCTGTCTGTTTGGTTTGTTTTGGTTCCTTCCCGTCGTTGCCGATCGCTTGCTCAGAGAAAATCCAAAACCAACTTTGGATTGTTGGGTCAAATTAATAAAATTTGATGTTTTTGTAAATGCATGTCTTCAGATTGTGAGGACATGTTTAGAAATTAGATGTTCTTTATTAAGAACATTTTGAGGAACGATATCTTTAAGAAGTCCAGTTTTAACCATCATCTGTAGAACGTCTTTAGAAAGTCAGAACAGTTTAGAAATGTGGGAGCATTCTTAGAAAGAGAGGACATGTTTAGAAAGCTTTACCTTTTTTCTTTTTGTTCTTTCATAAGTGAAGATACCTTCATGACCTCCTCAGGGCGTCTCTGGAGGACATGTTCAGCCATCGAGGACGTTTCCAGGAAGTGAAGACTTTATTATTTATCACTAGAAAGCAGGAACTGTAGAGAACGTTGTTTTTCCACCTTCAAAGATCAGTTTGAGGCGTCAGAGTTGGTTCTGGGGTCACCATAAGACGAAGGCTGAGGTTTGGTGAAGGTCCTCGCAGGTGAACGATGTCCTGCTCTGGTTTGTTCTCATCTGGACTCGGGTTAAGACGGATCCATACACGAGTCCTGATCGAGTCTGAAACGTGTCTTAATGTGATAGTTTAGAAGTCTTGGGTTTAGCTTCCTGTTGGTGTTGGTGTTGGGTTCGATGCTCTCATGTTGCGTTCAGGGTCTACGGAGAAAACGGGAAAAACAGCAAGTTTTAGTTTTAAGAATCCGGAGATGCTTTAATGTGTTCATAATCTAATATTAAACACAAACTCTGCATCTAGACGGTGGTTTGTGGTTCTTGATATTTATTTCTAGCTGATTAAATTAAATCTAATCATGAATGATCTTCACAAATGTTTAATCTGCAAATTAGTCTGAGTTCCTCGTGCTGGTTTGATTTTATTGGAAACCATCAAAGCTCTGATCCAACTTTGTTCTTCTGACTCACAAAGACAAACAATCAAACTAATGTCCAGAATGAGTTGATCAGATTTCAGAATAAAAGCTTCCTCCCTGTCCTTTTCAGATCCAGGACATCAGCGTGGAGACGGAGGACAACAAGGAGAAGAAGTCGGCTAAAGACGCTCTGCTGCTCTGGTGCCAGATGAAGACGGCCGGGTGAGTCAGAACCGCCGACCCGTGGCTCGGTGACATGATTTAAAAGCAGAGTGACGCTGACGAGCTGCCGTCTCTCCTCCAGGTATCCAAACGTCAACATCCACAACTTCACCACCAGCTGGAGGGACGGGATGGCCTTCAACGCGCTCATCCACAAGCACAGGTACGAACCAAAGCCAACTAAAAGCCACAAATACCAGCAGGTGTCGGATCAGAGCGGTGGACCGGAGCCGGGCCGGGGGACGGAGGTAGACGGGTTGGGTGGAGAAGGTGGCAGCAAGCCGACGGAGGTGTGAGATGAATGGGCTGAGGGCAAAAAAACTGAAAGAAATGTGGAAAAAAAATCTAAATATCTGCTGAAGAGAAGTCAGCCCACGAAAGGAAACGCTTCAGAAGCTACGACGCCGGTACCATGAGTCCAGTTTCCATGAAAATACAACAGAAATGTAAATTTCGTGCTGATAAACCACCACAGAAGAAGACAAACTGTTCTTCACATGACCCTTCTGAACTCCAAGCAGTTTATTTGCTGCTCCCGTCACGTTTTAACCCACTGTGGGCTCATTTCTCACTGCAGCATGAAGTCCTGCCGCTCGATGGAAACAGAACAACCAGGACTAGAAGGAGAGAGAACTTTAAACGTCCTCTGTGCTTTACAACATTCATTCTGTGGTTGGTTTCCTGCTCAGATGTTTAGTCTGTTTGTCTGCTCTGTGTGAACACCGCCGGCAGTTCAACCAAAAAGTTCCTGAATTCTTGTCACCTGACTGTTGGTCTCACCTGAGTGACTGAAGGCTCCTCAGTTACGATGAGGAACGCAGAATTTTTTGTATTTTACAGAATTTAAATAGAACAAACTGTTGTTTTTTTCCAAATTTTTAAGTGAGACGTGTAGAATAAAACCACTCGAGCAGATTGAAGGCTGTTGGAAAGCTCCAGGCTGGTGAACGGAGTGATTCTGGTGATTGTTTTAAGGATTTGGGCTTCAGAGGGTTAATCAGATAAATAGTACACAGAGGAGCTTCATCGTTCATAAACACAGCCGGTCCATCATCACGTCAGCCCTGTGTCTCTCTGCAGATCCTCAGCTGACCGTCAGCAGACCGACGCTCCTTCGTTAGAGGGAACAGAGCTCATATTCACACAAAAACACGATTCATTTTCTGAAGCTAATCTCATTTTCTTTGTGGCTGAAGCGGCTCCAGCTCCGCGCCGTGATTACCGACCAGTCAGAGACGTCACGCCTCCACCTGCGTTCGTTGTTTCCTCTGCAGCCTCACGGGGAGAACTGGGACGAACACATGTTGGTCACAAATATCGACTCTCACAGAAGCTGAGGATGATGATGACGATGATGATGATGATGATGATGATGATGATGATGAGCTCAGACACGAGAAGAATCTGAGAAATGTGAAAACCGAGAGTTTGAGCCAGAGATGCTGCAGGAAGAGTTTATGATGTAAAATTCAAACTGTGCACATGGTCGGTAGTTTGTAGGCTGATGGCAGGACTTTTTACACTTTATGACTCGGTTTGGAGAAACAAACACCAGAACTGTGGTCCTGGTGGGTCTGCAGAGGATCTGAAAGGCTTTAGGACAGAAGGCCAGTTTAACCCTCTGAGCTCCGAGTCGTTCTGTTTTGTGCTCCGGTCACGTTTTCACTCACTGTGGGCTCATTTCTCACATCGATGTAAAGTCCTGCACCTCCATGGAAACACAACAACCAGGACCAGAAGCAGAGAGGATCAGACATATCTTCTGTGCACTATGACACAGCCAGAACACCATAAATCAGAAAATAAATAAATAAATCTTTGAATATTTGTTTTTGAATTGCCCCTTGGAGATAAATTAAATTATTTGTATTGTATATCTACTACATTTCTTCAAGTGCCCACGGTGCAGGAAAAGGTGTCGTCTCTACATACTGTAGATGTTTTATTTGTTTCTATACATGCCTCCATATCTGCTGATTATGAACACAGCCTGCAGTTCAACCAAAAAGTCGCTGATTTTTTCGTCCCGTTGCCGTTGGAGGAGCGTGAGTCATCAATGGTGTTACGGTTCCGTCGAGGTCCGCAGAATTTTGTGTTTTTGACAGAATCCAGTTAAAGCGAGCGGTTTATTTTTGGTGATTTTTTTTTTTTGAATGAGACGGTAGAATAAAGACGTTTCTCAGTTCTAAGCTTCCATTTGGGTCATTTTTCCACCAAATCACAGGTGAATAGTTCAAGGACCGTCGGAAAGTTGGATAACCGGCATTTTTTTTACAGTTTCTGGATGATAAACGGTTGATTTTAACTATTTATTTATTCACGTTTTTTTAAACCTGTTGCAGATTTTTCAGAGGTTTAAAAGTCATTTAGAACTTATTATTGACTCTTTGTTGTACCTGTAGGGCCATAGAACCTCTTTCTAACGTTTCCACTCTGTTCTTTGCTCTTCTCAGGCCGGACCTGATCGACTTTGACAAGCTGAAGAAGTCCAACGCTCACTACAACCTGCAGAACGCCTTCAACCTGGCCGAGCAGCACCTGGGCCTCACCAAGCTGCTGGACCCAGAAGGTGAGCGGACACGACACAGACTCACCTGGTTCACCTGGTTCACCTGGTCCACCTGGTTCACCTGGTCCACCTGATCCACCTGGTTCACCTGGTTCACCTGGTTCACCTGGTCGTAGAGGATCAGCTGTTCTAACGTGTGTGTGTGTGTGTTTCTGCAGACATCAGCGTGGACCATCCTGATGAGAAGTCCATCATCACCTACGTGGTCACCTACTACCACTACTTCTCCAAGATGAAGGCGCTGAAGGTGGAGGGCAAGAGAATCGGAAAGGTGACCCAACATCAGCCAGATGTTTACCGGCTCAGCAGATGTTTACTGACACACATGAGCAAACTGGAGATGCTGCTTGTGACTGATTCACCTTTAGTTTTAGATTCAGACTCGTCCAGACGCAGGAAAAGATCAGAAAACAGTCACACATGACTTGATAAGTTCAAACTTATCTTACAAACATGTCACCAGCTCAGTAAACATGAGCTAAAACACAATATTTAAAGGTAATAACTAATTATTAAGCATTTTTAATAACTGGCTTTTAAATAAACATCAACAGAAAGTTTGTTTATTTTGTTTATTTTGACTTTAACAACTAAAACCTGTTTATCACACAGATACACAATAAAGTTAATATTAACATAAAGAAAAACACAAATAAGTTAATTTATGCATAAAAGCTGCAAAATTCATATTATGTGGCTTCAGAACAGCAATGATTTGTTTGATCATTTCTCTGTTATTTCGCCTTATTTAGACGTTTATGTCTTCAAACGAACAAAGAAAGAAAGTTTAAATCTTACAAAATCAGGCAGTAATTCTTCAAACACATTATTTTACAGGTAACCTTAAAATAAGGCAGAAATACATTTATTTATTCTGATTTAAAATGTGTTTGTTTCTGCATAAATGGTTTATTTTTAATATACCGCTTTACTGTTTGTATTGATTTAGAAAAAATGCTGATAAAGATCAAAAATAAACAAACTATGACAGAAACTTCTTTTAAATAAACCCTCTAACTCCAGCTAGGCTGAAAATGATCAACTTTAAACACATGAAAGCCTTTAAAATAAGATTTTTAACACATTCATTTCCACACAAGCTCATTTCTATCAAAATAAGAGTCAAATCAGCAGAATTATTTCCAGACACGACCGATGTCCACCGATCAGACTCGTCAGGTTAAAACTAA
The DNA here is from genome assembly GCF_000690725.1 of Stegastes partitus. NCBI lineage: Eukaryota > Metazoa > Chordata > Actinopteri > Pomacentridae > Stegastes > Stegastes partitus. Next base: position 117,366 of record NW_007578923.1, read on the forward strand.
GATCATAACTCCAGAGTAGATGAAGGACTCAGTGGAATTAATTAAATCGTCTTCATTGTTCATCTGATGTAAACGTCATCGACTGAATCACGTTCTTCACCACGTTTCTCCCTCCGCTGTGTCTTGCAGGTTCTGGACAACGCCATCGAGACGGAGAAGATGATCGAGAAGTACGAATCTCTGGCGTCCGACCTGCTGGAGTGGATCGAGCAGACCATCATCATCCTCAACAACAGGAAGTTCGCCAACTCCCTGGTGGGCGTCCAGCAGCAGCTGCAGGCCTTCAACACCTACCGCACCGTGGAGAAGCCGCCAAAGTCAGTAAACACTTGTAGCTCTGCTCAGGTTTTAGAGTGAGACCGAAGCATGACGGTGTTCTGATAACACCAGAGTTCAATAGAAGGCTGGTGGAAGACTCTGAAGTCAGCTGGAAGAAGGTTCTTGAGCTTTTTGGCCATCAGACTAGATGCTATGTTGTCGCAAACACCAAACGGTCCACATTATCAGGAACAGACCATCCCCACTGTGAAGCACGGCGGTGGCAGCATCATGACGATTTATTTGGTTTCTATACTCCTCTATGACAGTAAACTTAAGATCTTTGGGTTGTAGATAAAACATCTGAGGATTGTCTGACATTTAATAATCCAAACTACGAATCGATTAATCGACTAATCCATACAATCCATTACGTACATTCAAGCGGTTGAAATAATTAAAAATAAAACTTTTTATTATTATATTAAATTTTGGCTAAAAGTGCTAACTAGTTAGCTAAACAAAACTGAGTTACTGGCTCACTTAAAGTAATAAGCAGTAAGTGAAAAGAATGGACTAATAAGTTAGCTAAAAGTACTAACTGCTACTGCTAAGATTATGGACTAATTGCAATGCCAAAGTGCTAACCAGTTAGCTAAAATAATGGACTATGTTAGCTAATAATTGACTAATAAGTTAGGTAAGAGTACAAACTACTACTGCTAAAATAATGGACTAATTATTATGCCAAAGTGCTAACTAGTTAGCTAAAATAATGGGCTAATTGATGAGCTAAAAGCGCTAACTAGTTGTAATTGGTTAGCTAAAAGTCATCAGGGTTAGCTAAAATAATGGAGGAGTTGGTTAGCTAGAAGTAACTGGTTGAAAGCTGCACACCTTCCTTACCAATAAGAGGATCAAACAGTCACTGGAAACTAATCTTTCATCACAGTTATTTCATGTTAGCAGGGATGGAACCATTAAAAGACTGTTTAAAGGATACGGTTAGCTTAGCTTAGCATGAAGACTGGATGCATGTTAGACCTGTAGGTGGATGAATCTGTTTCCCTGCATCCAGTCTTCATGCTAAGCTAAGCTAACCGTATCCTTTAAGCAGTCTTTTAATGGTTCCATCCTGCTTCAGGAGGCTCTGCTCTCTGTGTTCACTGCAGACCTGATATTTCATCAGGCAGGAGTGAGTTCAGAGTTTTCCTCCCACGTTGAGCCGAGCAGCAGAACAAACAGAGGAGAGCAGCTGAGTCACTCTGAGGCCTCCTTCGCTTTTTTCTTGGAAACACTCTGATGGGAAACGATTTCAGAACAACAGCTGCAGCGAGAAAACAGAAGAACCGTCTTATTGTCATCATGAGGCTGTTCATGCTCCAGAAATGTGCTGCTGAAGATCAGAAACCAGACGAAGCTCTAATTAGGTGGATAATGTGAAGGTTTCTGGAGCTTCATTCACAGCTTCATGTATGTAAAATAATCCAGTTTTCTAGCAGCCAATCGGAGCTCAAAGTGTTTCTGTTGATTATCTTTATATCGTCTGACAGTCAGAACCGCCGGCGTCGGTCCGAAGCAGCTCAGGACTGGACAGAAACCACAAACTGTCATTTATTCAGGTTTTAAAGTTGAACTGCGTGTTCGCTCCTTGGTTCTGTACGTTCCTTTAGCATGTTCGGGTCAGAACTGTCCAGATGGTTTTACGTTACATTGATCCAGGAACACGGTTCTCTGCAAAGTTTGTTCCTCAAATTAAACAGAACTTCTCCTCTCCACATGAAACATGCTGCTGCCGCCTGTATGCTGGTGTTGGTTGGTTCTGGTTTCTGGACTCGTCTCTGAACAGAGAACCTGATGATAACTCAACACACATCTCATTAAGTCACACCATGACAGGAACAGCTCCCAACCAGAGCTGATGAAGCCTCCTGGATGGAGGTGGAACGTCTTCAAGGACCTCCAGCAGGTCCAGCTGCTACCATTAATCCACCAGAAGAACCTGGAAGCAGCTTGTACTTTGGCAGATACACCAACAGCATGTGGACCCCATGAGCACCAGTTTTTGAGGCTGTATCACCATTTGGCCAAAATAGCCCAAAAACTGGAACCTTGGTTTATAAAATCTGCCACACATGTAGTTCTACTGATGCTAGAGACGCCACAAGTCGGTGAAACGTCGACCAGAGGCTGGATTGTTAGGAGGAAACTTGGACACATCTACATATTTACACTTACAGGAACTTTCTAGGTCCCCAGTCCCATTTTTGTTGGTGAATTTTGCACTTTTTCCCCATTTTTAAGCTCAAATAAATAAAAATTTGGCCTCCGTTAGAGTAATTTAATCATTTTTATCTGCTGAGGACTATTCTGTCTGTGTTTTCACCAAATTAGACCGCCGTTCGAGCTACATTTCTGGAGATAATCACTCTTTAAAATAGCTTCCTACGTAAGACATGAGGGTGAAGTCCTCATTTCTGACGACATCTGAACGAATTCAGCCACAAGTGTTTCACAGAATCAGTTTTGGGTCACAAATACCAAAGTAAGTCAACTGTAAAATCTAGTTTCTAATCGTCCTGATGGCTGATTGTGTGTTTGCAGGTTCACAGAGAAGGGAAACCTGGAGGTTCTCCTGTTCACCATCCAGAGCAAGATGAGAGCCAACAACCAGAAAGTGTACACCCCCCGAGAAGGAAAGCTCATCTCAGACATCAACAAGGTAAAAAAAAGGATTTGGAACCTTTTTGTGGCTCCTAAGTTTAGTTTATAAGTTGGTTTGTCTTATATTTGATTAAAAACAAGTTAAACAGATTTTCTCCTCTGAGGCTGAACTTTAAGCGTCTGTCTGCGAGCATCCTTTGTTCTCATCGTGTTGCGGTTGGTCGGGTGCGTTCGTTTTAGGCGTGGGAGCGTCTGGAGAAGGCGGAGCACGAGCGGGAGCTGGCCCTGAGGACGGAGCTGATTCGTCAGGAGAAGCTGGAGCAGCTCGCCCGACGCTTCGACCGCAAAGCCGCCATGAGAGAGACGTGGCTGAGCGAGAACCAGAGGCTGGTCTCCCAGGTGACCGACACAACCTCACGTCCAGGTCTGCTGTTAAAATGTCATGTGGATTAGTTTAACGTGCTCCTCTTTCCTCTCCTTGTTTCCTTCCCTCTGTCCTATTCCAGGATAACTTTGGGTTTGACCTCCAAGCCGTGGAAGCTGCTACCAAGAAACATGAAGCCATAGAAACAGACATCGCCGCCTACGAGGAGCGAGTTCAGGTCGGTCCATCGAGTTATCTGTCAGCACGAATGGAAACCTGATGGGAGACAACGCTGCTGCGTAGAGTTTGATAGAATCAGCTGAAGCCTTCGTGATGTGAGACAGACCCAGAAACTTTCTCATCCTCTGTTTCTGTGGCGCAGGCGGTGGTTGCCGTGGCGAAGGAGCTGGAGGCGGAGAGTTACCATGACATCAAACGCATCACGGCCAGGAAGGACAACGTGATCCGACTGTGGGAGTATCTGCTGGAGCTGCTGAAGGCCCGAAGGCAGAGGCTGGAGTCCAACCTGGGCCTGCAGAGAGTCTTCCAGGAGATGCTCTACATCATGGACTGGATGGACGAGATGAAGGTCCGCAGCAGATTCACCACGATCCAGATTCATCAAAAGAACCGGATCAATACCTGGGTGTTTGATGTTCTGACCCTGGTTTCTGCCTGCAGATGCTGCTGCTCTCTCAGGATTACGGGAAACACCTGCTGGGCGTGGAGGACCTGCTGCAGAAGCACGCTCTGGTGGAGGCCGACATCGGCATCCAGGCCGACCGGGTCCGAAACGTCAACAGCAACGCTCAGAGGTTCGCCAACGACACCGAAGGTACGACACACCGACGTCAGTGCCGAGGTTCAGGCTGTTGCTTCTCCTGGCAGCAATAAATAATGTTGTTGTTGTTGTTGTTGTCCTCAGGTTATAAGCCCTGCGATCCTCAGATCATCAGGGATCGGGTCGCTCACATGGAGTTCTGCTACCAGGAGCTGAGCCAGCTGGCGGCTGAGCGAAGAGCTCGCCTCGAGGAGTCCCGCCGCCTCTGGAAGTTCTTCTGGGAAATGGCTGAAGAGGTCATCCATCCTTTTATTCCTCTTGTTTCTGGTCCTCCAGGCAGTTAAATCAAACGTTAGCCTCAGCTCAGCTCATTCCGGCCTCTTTTCTTCGCCTTTAAGACGCTGCTAATTGGGTTTTTATGAAGTTTGAGAAGGATATTGGATAATTAGCTTCACACTAAGCTGCCTAGCTGTGTTTTTGCACTTTATGCTGGTGTTTTATAGAAGTGATTACCAACAGGAGTCCTGGTACTCTACTGCCACCAAGGGGTACGTCCAGAGATGAGCTGAAATTATGATGTGAATAAAAATGTCAAACTTTTATTTAGTCAGCTTTAACTGTGGACAAAGTGTATACATTCAAGCAGTTCAAATAACTAAAATTAATACTAAAATAATGAATTAAATTAAAAGCTAAAAAAGCTGAGCTACCGGTTCACCTAAAGTAATAAGTGATAAGTGAAAATAATGGACTAATAACTTAGCTAAGAGTACTAACTACTACTGCTGAGGTTATGGACTCATTGTTGTGCCAAACTACTAACTAGTTAGCTAAAATAATGGACAAAGTTGGCTAATAATTGACTAATAAGTTAGCTAAGAATATGAACTACTACTGCTGAGATTATGGACTCATTGTTGTGCCAAAGTGCTAACTAGTTCGCTAAAAAATAATTGATGAGCTAAAAGTGCTATCTAGTTGTACTTGGTTAGCTAAACGTCATAAGGGTTAGCTAAAAATAATGGACTAATTGATGAGCTAAAAGCGCTAACTATGAACCAATAGGTAAGGTACTAGTAACTAGTTGAAATGTCTAAAAAATAATAGTTAGCTAATAATAATATTAATAATAACAACAGACTAATTGGTTAGCCTAAAGTAATAAATAATTAGCTAAAACAGTGGGCTAATAGTTTAGCTAGAAGTGATTGGTTGAAATAGCAAAACATGCTAGCTAGTTGGCTAAAATAACTGACTAATAAGTTAGCTAGAGGTAAATAGGATGAAAAAAGCTAACAATAATAAGTAGCTCGCTAAAGTAATGGACCAGTTGGTTAGCTGAAAGTTGTAGGTAGTTCACTAAAATTAGAAATTAAATAGATGGTTTAAGTAGTTAATGCAAGTTAAAAGATAAACTAGTGAACTTAGCGAGGCAAAAGTAATAACTAATTACTTAAAGTAATTGGATTAACTGATTAAAAGTCAAATGGTTAGCTTAAATAAGATGACATATTGCTAAGCGGTTAATTAGTTTAAACTAAATGAATAGCTATAATGTTTGTAATTGTAAAAGTAAATGATAAATGGTTGTAATAGTTCTAGGACTTGATTTAAAACAAGTTTAAATAGTGACAAGAAGTTTGTAAAGGATTAAACATGTGTTAGCTTATGAAAACACAGGCTCCAGGTTCAGTCTCTCAGTAGAAACTTTACCAACTGACCTAAACATACGACGTATATTGTATTAATGTTGAATTAAATCTAATTTTATGCAGTCGCTAGTGTGAAACAGCATCAGTTTAAATCAAATCAGCTCACAGGAGGACGGCTGGCGGCGCTGATGAGGATCTAACGGAGCTCATTTTCATTTTCAGAATTAAACTCTGACTCATCCGAGTTTTCTGTGTTCGTGTAACCGAGGCCTGAATGTGTTTGGTGATTGTAGGAGGGATGGATCAGGGAGAAGGAGCAGATTCTGTCCTCCGAGGATTACGGCAAAGATCTGACCGGCGCTCTGCGGCTGCTGAGTCAGCACAAAGCCTTCGAGGACGAGATGAGCGGTCGGGCCGCCCACCTGCAGCAGACCATCAAGCAGGGCGACGAGCTGGTGGCCAACAACCACTTCGGAGCCGACAAGATTAAAGAACGGATCCAGGACATCCAGGTACGCCCGAAGCCAAAGAGAAAACAATCCCTTTAAACCCGCTCGATGTTCTAACACCTTCCTGCCGTGGTTCCATCTGTAGGACCAGTGGGCGGCGCTGGAGCGGCTCTCTGCGGTCCGGAAAGCTCGTCTGCAGGAGGCCTGCAACCAGCACCAGTTCCAGGTACTCTTGTTTGACTGACTGATTGCAATGAAAACTAAAACCAGACTCCAGGTGTGTCTCCTACCTTGTCCGATTCCCTTTGTTGTTATGTAGCAGCCAATCCCACAAGCTGCCGTTTCAGGTTAAGAAATCCACAAAACATTCCTCCTGCTCGGACCGAGAGCAGATTACGTCAGTGTTTGGACCTACCTGAACCTAAAGGTGTTCCCCTGTGCAGGCTGACGCCGACGACATCGACACGTGGATGCTGGACGTTCTGCGGATCGTCTCCAGCGTCGACGTTGGCCACGACGAGTTCTCCACTCAGGCTCTGGTGAAGAAACACAAGGATGTGGCCGAGGAGATCGCCAGCTACCGACCCGTCATCGACGCCCTGCACGAGCAGTCCAAGACGCTGCCGCCGGAGAAGGCCAACTCTGAGGAGGTGGGGCTCCGACAGGCACCGCTAGCACGCTACGCTATGTTACGAGTAAGTTCCAAGTTAGATATCAGGATGTTTGTGCTGTGCAGGTTCAGAGCCGGCTGGCGGGCATCGAGGAGCGCTACAAGGAGGTGGCCGAGCTGACCAGGCTCAGGAAGCAGGCGCTGCAGGACGCCCTGGCGCTCTACAAGATGCTGAGCGAAGCCAGCGCCTGCGAGGTCTGGATCGATGAGAAGGAGCAGTGGCTCAACAGCATGGAGATCCCCGAGAAGCTGGAGGACCTGGAGGTGGTCCAGCACCGGTAGGAACCAGATCCTAAACTTCTGCAGGGTTGGCTGTAGACCTCTAAACACCTGGTTAATGCGTTTTTCACAGTCAGACCTGTAGAGGAGTGATGAAAGCTAAACTAAAGGTTGATGGTGGCTGCTCCACCAACAGGAGCTTCTGGTTTATGATGACGTCTCCTGAATATGAAGCAAGTTCAGCATCAGATGATAGGTAGAACCGTGGTCGCTGTAGACCAGGTCTTCTTCATCAGACTCTGTTACCTCTCCCATAGAAAGGTGTGTCTGATGCATCCTTTAAGTCTTCTGGATGTTAAAGTGTTGTGAAGAATATAAAGTAGATTTAACAGCAGCTAAACAGAACCAGAACCACCAATGATGCAGGAGAAGATTACTGGTGGAAAACTGCTCATTATGCAGCTCAATGTGTTTATGTTGCTGCTCAGTGTCTTCACACATTAAAGCTGTTGAACATCTTTCATTGAGACATGATGCTCAGGAAGGTCTGACTCTGTCCTATAAATAAAACCACATGAGCGTGTTCTGATCCGTGTTCTGATCCGTGTTCTGATCCGTGTTCTGATCCGTGTTCTGTTCGCCGCAGCTCCAGCAGCAAATCAGGACTGAACAGAAAACCACATTTGTTCATTTTCTGCAGCCAAACAGACACCAAATGGTCACAAAGAGACGACAGGAGCAAATGATCTTCCTTTGTTTTTAAAAGCATAACTTGCTTCTGATTCCAATTAAATCCAGAAAAGTCTGTAAATTATAATAAGTATGATTTGAGCAAAGCTGAGGCAGGACACCAGCATGAAAAGCCTCCATTCATCTTTATGAACCTTAAAATTGCACAACCGAGGCTGGGTTTCCCCTCCGTGGATCGCTCTCTGATTCGGTCCAGTGCATTGTGAAACTCTGTGGTGAGAAAACGTGCAGCAACAAGCAAACATGGCTGAATGAGAGTCACACTCATTTGGCTGTTTGCTCACTTGGATCTCCCACAAAAAGTGAATCTGGACGCTGAGCTTTATGGGCAGGATGGTAAACAAGCAGCGAGCGGCCGCTGGGTTCCGACGTGAAAGCGTCGGCGTGACTCTCTGGATCCGGTTTGCTCTGGTTCTTGCTGGACTCTGGAGCAGCTCGGTGTTGTTTACAGCCGGTTTCACGCTGCTGAACGCACAGAATGTGTCTGTTTGTGCGTCTGGTGTTGTGGTTTCACAGCCTTCAGCTTCCAGCCTCTTGTCTCCACGTTGTTCCACCACAAAGCGTCACATGAACCGTCGCTGTAGACGTAAATAATCAGAGCTGTGTGTTCACCGGCTCAGTGAAGGCCTGGACCTGGTGTGTT
>NW_007578923.1:126467-166172 GCF_000690725.1 Stegastes partitus
GTGAAGGCCTGGACCTGGTGTGTTTACCGGCTCAGTGAAGGCCTGGACCTGGTGTGTTCACCGGCTCAGTGAAGGCCTGGACCTGGTGCTCCAACATGTCTGAAACGCTCCACCTTCATACAGCTGTGCACCAACCTGCCACCAGCCAGGTCACACGCCTCATAAAGAACACAACATCCTGAATTAAATGTCAAATCTTATCCGTCCAGGTTTGAGAGTCTGGAGCCGGAGATGAACAACCAGGCGTCCCGCGTTGCCGTGGTGAACCAGGTCGCCAGACAACTGATCCACAGCGGACATCCCAGTGAGAAGGAGATCAAGGCCCAGCAGGACAAGCTCAACACCAGGTAACGCACCTGGGATTAAACCAGCTCAGAAACTGGGATTATCGGGTTATTTATCCAGTTTCAAACCATATAACTGAGGTGATGCTCATATAAACTGGAATTATTGGGCCATTTTCAGAGTCTTGAGCCTGATAACTGAGGTTACATTCATATAAACTGTAATTATCTGGTCATTTACTTGGTCTTCAACCACATAACTGAGTTTATAGTCATATAAAATGGGATTATTGGGTCACACACCCAGCCTTAAACCAGGTAATTGAAATTATACGAGTATAAACTGGAAATATTGGGTCATTTTTCCAGTCTTTAGCCTGGCAACTGAGATTAAAACTGTATAAACTGGGACTATTGAGTCATTTACTCAGGTTTTAACCAAGTAACTGAGACTATGCTATCATAAACTGGGATTATAAGGTCGTTTATCCAGTTTCAAACCATATAACTGAGGTAATACTCATATAAATTGGAATTATTGGGCCATTTTCAGAGTCTTGAGCCTGATAACTGAGGTTACATTCATATAAACTGTAATTATCTGGTCATTTACTTGGTCTTAAACCACATAACTGAGTTTATAGTCATATAAAATGGGATTATTGGGTCACACACCCAGCCTTAAACCAGGTAATTGAAATTATACGAGTATAAACTGGAAATATTGGGTCATTTTTCCAGTCTTTAGCCTGGCAACTGAGATTAAAACTGTATAAACTGGGACTATTGGGCCATTTACTCAGGTTTTAACCAAGTAACTGAGACTATGCTATCATAAACTGGGATTATAAGGTCGTTTATCCAGTTTCAAACCATATAACTGAGGTAATACTCATATAAATTGGAATTATTGGGCCATTTTCAGAGTCTTGAGCCTGATAACTGAGGTTACATTCATATAAACTGTAATTATCTGGTCATTTGCTTGGTCTTCAACCACATAACTGAGTTTATAGTCATATAAAATGGGATTATTGTGTCATACACCCAGTCTTAAACCAGGTAATTGAAATTATACGAGTATAAACTGGAAATACTAGAATAGAATAGAATAAAAATAGAATAGAAGAAAACTTTATTGATCCCTTCGGTGTAAACCTCAGGAAATTGTTGAAATTGGATCATCAGTTGGATCATTTTTCCAGTCTTTAGCCTGGCAGCTGAGATTACACCTTTATAAACTGGGATTATCAAGTCTTTTTCCCAGTCTTTGACCACATAACTGAGAATATATCCATTTAAATCAAGATTATTGTGTTGGTTACCCATCTTTAACCAGGTCACTGAGGTTATGCTGATATTAACTGGGATTACTGAGGTGTTTACCCGGTCTGTACCCACATAACTGAGATTATACTTTTAGAAACAGAGATAATTGGTTCATTTACCCAGTCTTTACCCACTTAACTGAGATTATACTCATACAGACTGGGATTATTGGGTAGTTTACACAGTCTTTAGCCAGATAACTCAGATTATACTCTTAGAAACTGGGATTATCAGGTTGTTTACCAAGTGTTTAACCACAAAACTCAGATTATACTCTTAAGAACTGAGATTAAACCAAACATACTGTGTCTGATGTGTATTTAGACCTGATGGATATACACCAAAACTGGAAGAAGTTAAACTTGATTCAACACATAATTTATCAGCCCATGAAACTGTGACTAAGCTGATAATTTAACGGTAATTCGTCAGCTAATTAATTAGGATTTAGCAGCTAATCGAACCAGGACTGAAAGGAGAATCAATCAAGGAGTTAATCGAGCAACGAAACGGGGACAAACAAGTCAAAGTGAATTTTAAACAGACGTTTAAGCTTGTATTGAACTGTGATTATCGTGAGTAATTAAACCGATAACGAGGGTAAATAAACTGCATCTAACTCATGTTAACCACTGAGATTAAATAAATCCTACATAAACCTCGGCTGAAGACATAAACGTGTCTGAATGTGTGAGTAAAGACACCAGAACTAGAGAAGTGATCCGGCTGATGAAGGTGAAGCTAAACCCTGAGCAGGTGCTTCAGGTGAGATGTAAACAGGACTGGAGACGTATGAGGAGGTGCTGAAGGTGTCCTTCTGTCCAGGTGGAGTCAGTTCAGAGACCTGGTCGACCAGAAGAAGGACAGCCTGAGCTCGGCTCTGGGGGTCCAGAACTACCACCTGGAGTGCAACGAAACCAAGTCCTGGATCAAGGAGAAGACCAAGGTACTGGCAGAGGACGGATAAATTAAAAAACAACTAATTACAGACGAAGAACACTGGTTATATCCACTACTTGGTTTGTTTGATAAATGTTTGGGACTCTTCTCGATGACTCCTCTCCGTCCTCCTCCAGGTGATCGAGTCGACCCAGGAGCTGGGCAACGACCTGGCCGGCGTCATGGCCCTGCAGAGGAAGCTGACGGGGATGGAGCGCGACCTGGCCGCCATCGAGGACAAGCTGGGCGACCTGGGGAAGGAGGCGGACCGGCTGGCCTCCGAGCACCCGGAGCAGTCCGAGGCCATCAAAGGACGTCTGGCGGAGATCACCGGCGTCTGGGACGAGATGAAGGTACCTGAGCTTTAAAGTCAGATATGAGGAGGAGGAGGTCTCCAGAGAAGATGTGAACTGAACAACAAAACAGACTCAAACTTCAGCTGTAGGGGGGCTGACAGGCGCTGATTTAAAGAAGTTAACCCAGAATCTGTTTGATATAATAATAATTATTATTATTTGATAAAATGACCTAAAACTTCACAGATAGCATTTTAAATATTCATAGTTTAGGATGTTTCAGTAAACCAGAGATGGTCCAACAGAAGCCTGCTGATGGTTTTAGATGTCTTCAGCCCATATCCAGGTCTAGACATCGCTCATCATCCCCTCGGTTCTGTTCACAGGACACCATGAAGAACCGCGAGGAGTCTCTGGGCGAAGCCAGCAAGCTGCAGCAGTTCCTGCGTGAGCTGGACGACTTCCAGTCGTGGCTGTCGCGGACGCAGACGGCCATCGCCTCCGAGGACATGCCCAACACGCTGGCCGAGGCCGAGAAGCTGCTGGCCCAGCACGAGGGCATCAAGAACGAGATCCGCAACTACGAGGAGGACTACCAGAAGATGCGGGACATGGGCGAGATGGTGACGCAGGGCCAGACGGACGCCCAGTACATGTTCCTTCGGCAGCGGCTGCAGGCGCTCGACACCGGCTGGAACGAGCTGCACAAGATGTGGGAGAACCGGCAGAACCTGCTGTCGCAGTCCCACGCTTACCAGCTGTTCCTGAGGGACACCAAGCAGGCCGAGGCCTTCCTCAACAACCAGGTAGACACACCTGGGCTTCACTTACAGAGCCCATGTTCTGTGTTATGTGGCAGCTTTTTGTGTTAAAGGTTTGCAAACTTACAAACCACAGGAAGTAATTCTCACGTACAGAAACCATGGTTCCATACCTGCCTGAAACACCTCGTGTGAAGTCCAGGCGTCACTTATCGACATCATCACGTAGCACGTTTCCATAACAGCTGGTTAGACGTTGGTCAGACTGAGCAGCTGCCTCACAGTCCAACATTATGTCCTCACTACAGTAGCTCTGACATGTGGGGTTACCAGCCGACATCACCTGACTGTCATCGGGTGAATCGACCAATCAGAGCAAAGATTGTCAGAAGCGAGGCCTTAAAGAGACACGTAGAGTTTCAAGAGATGCAGTGTGAGGAAAGTAAAGTGATTAAAGCGTGTGAACATTGACTATTGAACCCCAGAAATACGACTATGAGGCTGTAAATGTGCAGAAGTTGAGCTCCTGATGTGGAGGAGAAGCTGGTCCATGACATCTGTCCGTTCAGAACCCTGACGCCGGAGGGCTTTAACGAACACAACCACGGCTCTTGTAGCGAGAGCAGGACGGATGTGATCACGTCTGAGAGCTCGAACAGAAGAGCTTCACAGATGATTATCATGTGATGGATGTTTCTCCTTCCTGCCTGTAAGGACGTCCTGCCTCGTGACCCGCTGAGACAAACAGGGTTCAGATGATGAGAACTGGAGGCTCTGCTCGGTCTGAACCCGTCAGATTAAAAGTCCACTGTGGGTGAAGGTCTGAGGAGGTCAGAGGCTGCCCTCAGGTGGTCGACGGGCTTCATTACACCCGTTAGAAATGACTTTAAACAGCAGAGGAAAGAAACCGAACGACTCAAATGCTGTGCTCGGATGTATAATATGGCAAATGTAAAAACTATGATGCATAGATTAGGATTAAAGCAGCATCTCTGAGTCCACAGCTCCACCAGACAGCGGCAGAAACTTCTCACATAGTTTAATTGTAATAAAATGATCTGATATTTTAGCAAAACCTAAAGATGACAGAACAACTGAAGGCAGATTTGTGTTTTTTTTCTTTTTCCTCTCTAGTTAATCATGTCTGGAGCCCTCAGATCAACCTGCTGTCTCTGGATATAAATGACGGCTTATATCATGTTATTTAAGTCTGTAATTCTTTAACTGCATTTTCCTCTTAGGGGCTTTATCTCAATTAGGATCTTTATTGCAGGGTTTCCACTTGTGATGGATCTTTTCACTTTGCTTTATTGTTTTATTTCCCTGAAGGATGTGATTTACTGATTTAAACCCACAGTTACACATTTCTGTCCACTTTTAGAAAACACAGACTAGTTCTGTTGACTGGCACTGACATGTCAGGAACTTTTAACTCGACACGTTGATCTCGTTGGGAACAGTTTGCTTATTTTCACCTCCAACATTAACATTAGCACAGCAACATGTTATTAGCTCCCTTTTAGCTCCATTTTTGGTCTCATCCACCTCCTGAGGGAAACATGTGGCTCTTTAGCTGCTAAATGCAAACACAGAATGTGATTTTCTGCTGAGAAAGTCACGTATATTAACTTTATAGAATGTTTTCTCTCTAAATAGCTGCCTGCTGTGGATAAATTGAACCAAAACTATGAGCCAAAACCAGCTAAAGCTATCAATAAAGCTACAGATTCAGCTAAAGTTTTGACATGTGTAGCTTAGAACAGTGTCTCTGATTATATTAAAGCCACACATACACCTAAAAAACAACAAACATGTTAAAGACTAGTTTAAAAATCCACTTTTTTACGCTGAACCTTTGTAACCAGAGCCCCCAGTGGTCAAACTGTGTCATTACACCCAACAGCCAGTAACATCACTCTGTGTTTGTGGTCCAGGAGTACGTCCTGGCCCACACCGAGATGCCCACCACTCTGGAGGGCGCCGAGGCCGCCATCAAGAAGCAGGAGGACTTCATGACCACAATGGACGCCAATGAGGAGAAGATCAGCGGCGTGGTCGACACCGGGCGCCGCCTGGTGGCCGACGGCAACATCAACGCCGAGCGCATCCAGGAGAAGGTGGACTCCATCGACCAAAGGTGACCCAGATACCTAAATGCCAAATTCATTTTTAATGTCAGGAAACTGATATTCTGCCGTATTTGTTGGTTATAAACATTTAAATATGGACTATCGGGGTAACTTACCCGTCTTTACCCATGTAACTGAGGATATATTCATATAAACTGGGATTATTGGGTCGTTTTCCCAGTTTTTGACCACATGACTGAGAATATACTCATTTAAATCAAGATTATTGTGTTGGTTACCCAGTCTTCAACCTGGTAACTGAGGATTATTGAGTTGTTTACCTGGTCTGTAACCACATAACTGAGATTATACTTTTATAAACAGAGATAACTGGTTCATTTACTCGTCCTTTGAGATTATACTCTAAAAACCTGAGATTATACTCACTTAAACTGATTTCCACCACATTTACTGGTTAAAATGTGACTGAGATGTGAAGGTGTTTTTGATTTCCTTCACTGATCGTGGCAGTAATTTAAAACAAGTCATCATGGGTGTTTTATTCATATTTTTTTCACTCTGATTGATGAAATAATTATTAAAACAGCTTTACAGGCCTGAGAGAAAACTAAACCAGTTATGAACTTGTCTTCCTCAGGCTTGAAGTACGACCATCTCCCAACAATAAATGTAAAACTGGATGTAAGTTCTGGGAAATAAACTCGTTGTTTTTTGTTTTACAGACACAAGAAGAACCGAGCAGCAGCCAGCGACCTGCTGACCAGGCTGAAGGACAACAGAGACCTGCAGAAGTTCCTGCAGGACTGCCAGGAGGTAAAACACCCAAACAGCTTCTGTTCTGACGGGCGTCCGCCTCGGTGGCTGTCGGTCGAGCTGATTCCCTGGTTGTGTGTCCTCAGCTGTCCCTGTGGATCAACGAGAAGATGCTGACGGCTCAGGACATGACGTACGACGAGGCCAGGAACCTCCACAGCAAGTGGCTCAAGCACCAGGCCTTCATGGCCGAGCTGCAGTCCAACAAGGAGTGGCTGGACAAGATCGACAAGGTAGGACGGGGGGTGGAGAAGCTCCTCTCTAAGGACTTCTGTTCATCTCAAGCTCCTGTAGCGTTAATGTGACTGTAGATGTTGAGCTGAAAGCGGCGTCCTGCAACCGAACATCTACCAGGAGAACGGATCGATGAGTTCAGAAACCTCTCACCTGTGCTGCTTCTTTTAATAGAGCACCTGAAGGCAGCACAACACTCTGACATGTTCAACCACACGGCAGCAGAGACGCTTCCCACAAACCAGACGGAGCTTCTACGTGTAGATGTCTGAGCTGAAAGGACGTTTAAATCACAGAGATGTTGTTCTTCAGTAGAGCAACAACAACAAAAACAGGATGTTAGCATTAATTCTAGAAACGTCAGTGAACACAGAAAGAGTTTCTCTCAGATTTAACTCCTTCATGTTCACCTGGAATGAGCTTCATTTATCAGATAACTAGTCTGAGCTGCTGGTTATCAACAAGTCCTGAAAGATCACAAATGCAAAAACAAAACACACAAAATAAAGAAAACGCAACAAAAAACAAACAAAACCTTAAATAACGTCTGAACAGGATGAAGCTTGACTGAACTCCTGCCTGTTATATACCCGTACATCTCATATCTTACACCTTTATATCTCCTTAGGAACCCCAAGAACACCTTCTCCTCTGGGTTTTATATGTCAGACTGTCCCATACGTTTAACCCACAGACTGACAGACCTCTACTCTTCATGGTGTTACGAGCAAACAGCTTTTTAATATTTTATTTTTCTCCTAGTTCATAGTTTCCAGTGTTGCTTTTGAACTAAATCAGGTGTTTGTTTGCTCCTTACATCCCACATCAGGAACCAGCCTGGTAGCTGTCCTGGGTTTTATCTTCACTGCGTATGATGTCGTATTATATGTGTAACTACACTCAGGTCTAGTCCTGGTAGAAACGGTTGAATTCAGTCCCTGATCTCGAGCTGCTGGTAGAAGCTGAGCCCTGGGTGTTGTCTTCCAGGACAGCCAGGCGCTGATGGCAGAGAAACCCGAGACGGAGGCGATGGTGAAGGAGAAGCTGGCGTCGCTGAAGACGATGTGGCAGGACCTGGAGTCCACCACCCAGACCAAAGCCAAGTGTCTGTTCGACGCCAACAAGGCCGAGCTGTTCACGCAGAGCTGCGCCGACCTGGACAAGTGGCTGGGCAACCTGGACGGGCAGCTGCAGTCCGACGACTACGGCAAAGACCTCACCTCGGTCAACATCCTGCTCAAGAAGCAGCAGGTAGGAAGCGTGTGTTACTGGGTTCCTGTAAAGCCTCTCGGTATGACGGCAGAGTTTCACAGCGGAGCTGCTCGACAGAAGGGGAACCAGCACTTCTTCTTTATTTATACTGTGACGGTTTGAAGAAGTGCTTTTTAAGGATCGTTTACTGACAGATTTCTAACTTTTTAAGCTTTCGATCCCTCAAACAGTAGAGCAGCTCACATTAGAGGAGTTTCAGGTGGTTTCTTCCATTAAAAACTGAATTAAATACCAGAGACATGTGGTTCAGATGTTGGTCCTGCACCATCAGCAGGTCAGCCGGTTTGGTTTGTGGCCAAAATCCTGCAAAACTAACGTCACCCGGCTGTAGTTTATGTTCAGTTGGTGGTCTGACTCAGCGGATGTAGACTTTGGGTCATATTTTTACTCACTGTTGGCGTCGTTCTCTGCAATAAAAAACCCTACAAGTCTACAGAAGCAGCAGCACCGTGACTAGAAGCAGAGAAACGCTGTATGTGCATAATGTAGTGACGTGTATCGTAAAAAACAACGAGCAAAATTAGCATTTCTTTCATTATTTATATTGAAAAAATGGTAAACTTTAGACTTAACATGTGCAACGTTTTCCTACAAGTGTTCTCAACAATAGGAACAAAAACTGAGTCTGAAACTATAAATATTTGACTATTAACGTTTTAATTAGTTTCCGTCCTCACCTGCTCTGTGTGAAGAAATAAAGCAGCTCAGCCACAAAGTCCCAGATTTTTAGTTGTGTGACTGTCGGTCACAGACAAGCCGCTGAAAACTTCACAGTTTCACTGAGAAGTGCAGAATTTTTTGTTTTTTACAGAATCCAGTTACAACAAACAGGTTTTAAACGAGACGCGTAGAATTCAAGCGAACTGGGTTAATTTTTCAATCAGATGATGCATTCAGGGACCGTCGGAAAATTTAAAGTCCAAGGATTCTTTCTGTTTTTACAGTTTCTTGATGATAAATGGTGTAAATGTGATGATTTTTTAGATAACATACCTTTCAAACATACAGCTGCATGTATAAAATAAACAATATTTAACCTGCAAAACATTTTAGGAGAACTTTTCACCTGTAAAATGTTGCGTTCGCCTGAAAGCAGCAGCAAAATCTGACATTTTCTACAGTTTCAGCAGCAGAGATGCCTTCTCTGTGTATATGTTTATGGCTAAAGCAGATAGAAACAACAGACATGTCCTTCTGGAGCGTGCAGAGCAGTAATTAAAACAGGATTTTAACTTTAACTTTAAGGAAAATTGTAATAAAAAGCCTCCAAAGCATCACCATGTTGGAGGCTTTGTTCTAGAGTTCATCCACCTCTGATGAGCTTCAGGTAACCGCTCTGAGCTGCTGATGGTGATTTAATTTCATCTCCATACGTAGCAGAAGTTGAATTCATTGATCTGATTTCGCTGCAGTTTAAAAGAATCTGTGTTAATTCGAAGCTCTTAAACTCGTGGAGGAAATCAGCAGCTTCCCCGTTTCCACGCTTCCAGATCAGAAGCAGCCTTTTACGTAATCCGTCCACCGGCGCTCGCTCTCACTCCTCCGTTACGTAATCGCTCATCTGAAGTGTTACGAGCCCACACGGAGCCCGACCAGGGTCCGGGTTGGTGTCTCTGTGAGGACCGGGCCGGGTCTTGGGTTCTGACTGTGGTGATGTTGAAGCTTCAGGTTCAGATTCAGGTGGATGGTGACGCTGGAGGTTCAGACAGGAGGTGTGAGGAGGCGTTAAGACCAGCAGGGTCCTCACAGAGATAGGAGAAGATGGTGTGTTTTAACAGAGACAGCGCTGCAGCCATTTGAAGGATGGTGTGTGTGTGTGTGTGTGTGTGTGTGTGTGTGTGTGTGTGTGTGTGTGTGTGTGTGTGTGTGTGTNGCTGCAGCCATTTGAAGGATGGTGTGTGTGTGTGTGTGTGTGTGTGTGTGTGTGTGTGTGTGTGTGTGTGTGTGTGTGTGTGTGTGTGTGTGTGTCTGTGTGTGTGTGTCTGTGTGTGTCTGTGTGTGTCTGTGTGTGTGTGTGTAGGTGTGTGTGTGTTGGCTGCAGATCATTAGCGACTGTTTGATCTGTTAAACAGAACCAGATCCTCTCCTCCTCCTCTTCCTCCTCCTCTTCCTCCTCCTCGTCCTCCTCGGCTCGTATTTTTAGATTCCTGTTACCTGTTTACTGCTGGTGCTGTTGTTGTTTACTCGCAGACTGTTTACTCACCTGTCTGACTTGATTTCTAACGTTTATTCGGGACTCTTGATTCTCTTTCTGGAGGTCGGCTGAGGAGGCGACGAGGCCTCTGAGGGACGTTGATTTATTTTTGGAAAAGCTTTTCTAGTTGATTTTTTTATTTTTTTTAATCACATCTTTGTGCTTTTATTCTGCTTTTTCTGGGAAATGAGGACCACGTACGACTCCTCTGTTTTTTGCATTTTTAATTTAAATATGTTTTTAAATATATATTTTCAAAATTACTATTTTAAGATTATTTACAATTTTTATTTTTCTGATTTGTGTTTTTTGCAAATATTTTTTTTTCATTTGTAATTTATTTTATTATTCCTATTTTAGATTTAATTTTTCCCCAAAAGGTAACGGCCCGGGAAAAAATGTTTTTTTTAAGTTATTTTACTTTTTTTATTTTATTAAATTTAATTTTTAATTTCATAGATTTTATTAATCTAGTTTATTTTTTTGTTTAGTTTTTCCCCCCAAATGTTTGACTCTTCTGTCAGCTTAATTATTATTTTCTTAATTTTTTATTTTTCTAGTTTAATTTAATTTTGATAAATTAAATCATCTGAATTTGAATTTTAAATTTTCTAGACGCTTGGACTGTTTTTCTTTTCTATTCAAGCACAACTCTTTGTATATTTAGAATTAAGATTCATTTAATTTATGTTCTTTATTCATTTATGTTGTTCTTTTAAATATTTTTACATTTTTCGTCCATCCGTGGACATTTTGCTCCACATTAAGGCATTTTTAAGGTATATTTTATTTTATTTTAAATCTTGATTTGATGTCACTCTTTACTCACATTTCTTTAACAAACAAACAAACAAATACAAACAAAAATGTATTTAAAATTCCAAATATTGATATAAAACAGGAGGAAACTTGAGTGTAAATTCCAAAACTGAATAATTTGAGTTTCTTAAACTAGATTCCAGCTGCAGAGGACGGAGACGTTGAATCTTAGAGGTTTTCATTTTACTCTGAAGTCAGATTTCATGTTTGTTGTTGGAATTCCCTTTTTTTTTTTTTCCCCAAAATATCTTGTATTTGCTCTATTTTTTTTATTTAGTCGTGGAGATTTTTAGTTTTTATTTTGTATGAGTTCTCTTTAATCACTGCTCCACCTGTGACCCGTCCGTCAGATCCTGGAGAGCCAGGTGGAGGTGCGTCAGAAGGAGGTGGAGGAGCTCCGGAGCCAGTCCCAGGCCCTCAGCCAGGAGGGGAAGGGCTCCGAGGAGGTGGACGGGCAGCGCATCAGCGTGGAGAAGAAGTTCCAGTCGCTGCAGGACCCGCTGAAGAAGAGGCGGGACAACCTGATGGCGTCCCGCGAGATCCACCAGTTCAACCGCGACGTGGAGGACGAGATCGTGAGTCAGAAATAACTTTGATTTATCAGAAACTGAAAGAGGAACCGACGGTAGAACCAAGCAGCAGTTCACGTGTGAACAATCTGACAGTGAACACATGACAAATATCTAAAGTTGTAGGAGAACGAATAAATACTGCAGCATGTCGGTAAATGAACCGACCGGCAGCATCTGGAGCAACAGCAGCAGCATTTAAACCAGTTTTTATTTATTTGCACTCAAAGTTGTTCACCGCAGATAACACAGTTGAACCTTCATGTCAGTTTCAACACGCAGCGGTGATTTGTTAGTGTGTAAATGACCACAAAATGGGATTAATTAAAGTAAATGTGGTAGAAAAGCAGTGATATATAAGAACAATACATCACTAAAAGATAAATAAGCTGAAATAAGGCTGGGATGTAAAAGTAAGAAGTGATTCTGAGGCTGTAAAGTGATGTAAGAGTCCCATCACTGGGAGTGTTAG
Source organism: Stegastes partitus (assembly GCF_000690725.1). Lineage (NCBI taxonomy): Eukaryota > Metazoa > Chordata > Actinopteri > Pomacentridae > Stegastes > Stegastes partitus. The sequence continues at coordinate 138,540 of NW_007578923.1, forward strand.
CGGCTGTAACGCTGATAACTGAACGCTGTAACGTGTTTGTGCAGCTGTGGGTGGAGGAGAGGATGCCCATCGCCACGTCCACCGACCACGGACACAACCTGCAGACGGTCCAGCTGCTCATCAAGAAGAACCAGGTACGCAGCCGTCCATCTCTGAAGGACACGTTCATGGGGTTAGAACTTCTGCTGTCATGTTAAAAACAGAGTTAAAAATAAACAGTGGAAGGAAGGAAAGCAGGTTTTAGAGAGCAGATAGTTTCAGGCTCCTCCAGGATAAGATGTGTTCTCATCCCCGTCCTGCTTCACACAGCTGAGATCAGATCAGACTCAGAGGAAGTCGTCCATGCATGTTATAATAAAACACTTTCCTCTGTTATCAGACGTACAACAAGAGGAGCGGCTGTGGCTTTAATCTACATCATGTTATTATGATTATTGTCTAAATCCGGCTGTGTGGTACCCGGCCCTCCTCAGACCCTGCAGAAGGAGATCCAGGGCCACCAGCCTCGCTTCGACGACATCTTCGAGCGCAGCCAGCACGTGCTGAGGGAGGACAGCCCGACGGCCGAGCTGATCCGCCAGCGGCTCGCCGAGCTGCAGGCGCTGTGGGACCAGATCAGGAAGGAGACGGAGAAGCGCCACACCCGGCTCAGCGAGGCCCACGAGGCCCAGCAGTACTACTTCGACGCCGCCGAGGCCGAGGCCTGGATGAGCGAGCAGGAGCTGTACATGATGTCGGAGGAGAAGGCCAAGGTGAGCGGAGGAGGCGGAGTCACGGCTTTCCTCCTCCTGTGGTTTGGGTTCTGGTGGTGGTGGGGCTGGTTTAGAACTCGGGCTGTCGACTGGTTTTGAGTTTGAGCCTCGAGACAAACAGAAATTATCTTTAAAACTGACCCAGCTTCAGAACAACAGATTCTGAGTTTATTTGTTCGTTATTTGGGCCCAAGTTCTCTGTTCACTGATCATTCTAAGTGTCTGTATTGGACCCTTCAGGAAGCAAATGTGTTGGTAGATTAATACAAAATCAGCTTTACACCTATAATACCAACACTTAGACCCAAAGACCACCAGTGTCTGTCTCCTACCAGAGAGTCCACGTCAACATTTAGTGAACAGATCAAAATACTTTTACCTTTTTCTTGCCACAAATGAAATTCTGCTGACGTTGGTGGAAAGTCGACCAAAGGCTCTATTTTTAGTAGGAAACATGGATACATCCATTTATATCATTTACAAGAACTTCCTGGATCCCCAAGGCTACTTTAATTTGAAAATCTTGCACTTTCTTCCATTTCCAAGCACCAGTATGTAATAATTGGGCCTCTGCTGGAGTCATTTAATCGGCTGTAAACTATTCTGTCTGTGTCCTCACTGAACCTAAAGACTGAAGGAGGTAAACTTCTGGAGATATTAAACCCTGAAAATGACTTTCCAGGTAAATGAAGAGTAAAAATATAAAAATGTGCAAGTCTGAAAACATGAAATTCTCAAAACAGAACTTAGTTTTGGATCCCAGATATCGTTATCATTATTTCCACTTTTATTTTGTTAATCTTTAATTGATTTATTTTGGTAACTTGGCGTTCTCACTGCGCCGTGGCTGCAGGTGAGTTGATGACACAGTCGGCATGAATGTCTAGTTTCTGTTTTGTTGACGAACAATCAGAAACATTTCATCTCGTCTTAAAAGTTTTTAGTTTGAGTTTATGTCGTGAAAAAAGCTCGTCGGTGACTTTTTCCCTCATAATTGGCTGAATGAACTCTGCAGGTAAATAAAGGTGTCCAACCATGTTAACAGATTACCTTTAGAGACTCTTTGAACCGTCTGCCTGAAACCAAGCTGGTGGTTTCCTTTAGTTTCTCTATGACTCCACCCGTTGTGCAGCTTTGACAGCACAGTCGGTGTTTCTGCCCTCCGGCTCCAGAACTTCCTTTTTCTTTGTTTAGTTTTAGTTCACCTGCCAGTTCCTCAGTTTGCTGCTTCTCTGTTTCTGCTGGTCGGTATCCAGTCGATGCTCTTAAACACTCTGACATGGACTCACCGTACTGTCGCTTTTAATCCGACCTGAGAGGTTTGGGACTTCTGTTGGTTGTTTTAAATTTAAATCTGCTGCCGTGATGTTTGATTAGAAGCTGATTATTAAGCTTGTAGAGGAGATTTATTGTTTTTAATTTAGAAAACTTTTCAGTTCTTCCCTCTTTCCCAGACTCTCTCTCTTTACTTTCACTTTTCTGTCCCGGCTCCTCTCCGGTTCGTCCGTCTGTGCTCTGGAGTCTTTAAATTAGTTCGTCTGTCAGCTCGTTAACAGACGTGTTGACTCTCAGGATAAACGTTCGTCTGTGTCTCCGTCAGGACGAGCAGAGTTCGGTGGCCATGCTGAAGAAGCACCAGATCCTGGAGCAGGCGGTGGAGGATTACGCCGACACCGTCCACCAGCTGTCCAGCACCAGCCGGGGCCTGGTGGCCGCCGGACACCCGGACAGGTGAGGCGGGTCGGGGGGTTCTGGTTCAGGACTAGTGGGCTGCCAGGAGACAGAGATACAGGAAAGATTAGGGATCAACGATCAGGATCGTTTTAAAGCTGATTGGTATCGGCATTAGCCCGATGTTTTGTTTAGCTGTTGTAAAGGGTTAGCAGGACGTTAGGGATGCTAATTTTGTTTAAATCAATTATCAACCAATATTCTGTAACACAAATCAAGCGTGCTGGACGTTTGTCTGGTCCTGATGTTGCTGTTTCAGTCAGTAGTTGATCCCAGCTCGTCTTAAACACCTAAAATCTGTTCGGAGGTCTTTAAGTATCACGTAGGTCTTTGTCATGGTGCCCCTTTGCTAGCTAAACCCCCATCGTGCTGCCGTTAGTCTGAATGACGCCTCCTCTGGTCGCTACAGTGTTTAACGGTAGGAGGCGCCACCTGGTGGAACAACCAGGTACTACAGCTGGTCTACAATACGTTTTCTGACATGAATACAGGTTGTTGCCTTCTTTTGGAGCTTGTGGAGGTACAGGACGTCGTAGCCTTTAGCACCACAGTTCAGACGCTGCAGCTTTACTACAAGGTTCCTGAATTAAAGAACAGCTTGGATGCAGAGATGCATTTTTGATATTTAGTTTACTAACTTTAAGTGTCTCAGAATATGGTATCAGAGTGGGATTAGATACTAACTGACTCTAATCAGACCGGGGGGATAGAAACCTGATCAGGCCTTCCCTCGTATTGATCAGTAACTCCTGATGTTCCGTCCTCGTCCTGCAGCGAGCGCATCGGGATGCGTCAGTCTCAGGTGGATAAGCTCTACGCCGGCCTGAAGGACTTGTCGGAGGAGCGTCGGGGAAAGCTGGACGAGCGTTTCCGTCTCTTCCAGCTCAACCGGGAGGTGGACGACCTGGAGCAGTGGATCGCCGAGAGGGAGGTGGTGGCCGGATCCCACGAGCTGGGCCAGGACTACGAGCACGTCACCGTCAGTACAGCACACTGGTTTCATTATTGTCACACTAGCATAGAATGCAACACAACAGTAGTCTGTCAAGTCTGTGGTGCTGAATGTCAGAACAGTTTTAGCTCCTCGGTCATGTTAAGAAGCACCAGGAGGTCGCGGCTACAGCTCACATGTTAAGCTAGTGGCTCCTTAACAACAAAAACACGGACTCTACAACACAAACAGGACTCTGAAAAGTATTAGCAACGTCCAAACTACAAAAATGTCAAATTAGATGTTTGTAAGTTTTGCTTTTTCAGATTTTAGAGAAAGATCTTCCCATCCTACTCTGTATTTTTTAACTGTAAAACCTCATTGCTTTATTGATCAACCTGAATTTCAGCGCACTTATTGGCTTCCATTAGCTTCTGTTAGCACCTGCTAGCTCCTGATGGATCTTCTGCAGTCGTTTTAGCCTCAGGTAGCACCTGGTGGCTTGTGTTAGCTCCTATTAACTACAGTTAGCACCTGTTAGCTCCCGATTGCTAATATGACCTCTTGTTCTTGTTAGCTACAGATAGCTCCTTTTAGCCCTTATCAGCTCCTGTTAACTAAAGAAACCTCTCCTTAACTCGAGTTAGCTCATTTGAGTTTTAGCGAGTTTCTGCTAGCCTCTAATGATGCTAGTTAGGTCCTTCTAAAGCGTCTTCTAAACTTTAGCAACAATGGACCAAAGAATCTCTGGTCCCGTTGTTACAGACCTCCAATGTTTTTGTTTTTTAAAATTGTTTTATTAATTAATCCACGTTTGGTCAGTAATAATGTTCTTTATGCCGTCTGCTGTCTGTTGATACCTTTCATAATAAAACCCATGAAGCAGATATTAACTGTCACAACAAGTCTCACATGAGCTGATAATGATCAATAAAGTCATCTTCTGTTGTCTGAAGACTCCTGCAACTCACCACGTATCTTTATTGTCTCCTTCAGATGCTGCAGGAGCGCTTCAGAGAATTCGCCCGCGACACCGGCAACATCGGCCAGGAGCGCGTGGACGCCGTCAACCGGCTGGCGGACGACCTGATCAACGCGGGCCACGGCGACGCCGCCACCATCGCCGAGTGGAAGGACGGCCTGAACGAGGCCTGGGCCGACCTGCTGGAGCTCATCGACACCCGGACGCAGATCCTCGCCGCCTCCTACGAGCTCCACAAGTTCTACCACGACGCCAAGGAGATCCTCAACCGCATCCTGGACAAGCACAAGAAGCTCCCGGAGGAGCTGGGCCGCGACCAGAACACGGTGGAGACGCTGCAGAGGATGCACACCACCTTCGAACACGACATCCAGGCTCTGGGGACACAGGTACAGTCTGCTGAGGCCGCTCTGTGACTCTTTGTGGTTGTTTTGAATCTGTTTGTGGTCATTTGTGTCCCTTTTTTTGTTTTTTTGTGTCTCTTTTAGGTCATTTTTCATCTTGTATGATATTTTTGTGTCTCGTTCTCATTTGTTTGAGGTCGTTTTGCTTCTCCATCATCATTTTGTGATCGTTCTGCATGTGTTGCTCACTGGTTTCCGTCTCCTTCAGGTCATTTGACATCCTTTTATGATTGTTGTGTCTTTTTGGGACTGTTTTATATCTGTTTGTGGTCTTTTTCTGTCCCTTCTTTTATCTTTTTGTGTCTCACTGTGGTCATGTTTCTTCTCTCTGTGGTCGTTTTAATCCCTTCGTGGCTGTTTTGCATCTCTTTGTGCTAACTCTGAGTCTCTTTTTGGACGTTCTGTGTGTTTTCGTGGTCTTGAATCCCGTCTTACACCCACCTGAACTCTTTCCCGCTGCTCCTCCTGCAGGTGCGGCAGCTTCAGGAGGACGCCGTCCGCCTGCAGTCGGCGTACGCCGGAGACAAAGCCGACGACATCCAGAAAAGAGAAGGAGAGGTGAGTCGAAGTGAAACATGAAGCGCATCAGGACTGGGCTCAGTTCACGTCCAATTCAACCCCCACGTGTCCCTCACAGCAGAAAGCCTCCGTCTCTGGCTGATTGGATTTAAACTGAACTGGACGCAGCACTGATGTCAGTGTGGTCCCTGTGAAAGGCCTTCTGCCTCCTGCATGATGCTGCACTGCTGCTGCACTAACACCGCTCCGTCCCTCTGCACCCACAGGAAAACACAAAGCAATACAGAGGAGCGCCTGGAGTAAAGAGAATAACAAACCTCTGCTCTGTCTGAAGGCTTTTACACGAGCTAAACAGTCAGGTTTGATTATCTAGAGTACGTAGTGGTGCCGTAAATATTAATTAAACTGGTACAGGGCATGGTCAAAATACTGGAAACACCACGATCAGGCCTCTCCACAGCCAGTAGCAGAACTCCTCATGAGGTTTACGTGTCAATCTTCAGAACCAACGAGGTTTATAATCTACTGACTGTTTCACTGCCCGTTGGTTTAAGGTGCACCTTTCAGCATCATCATCTTCCTCACAGCACCTGGAAGGAAATGATTTTATCTGATGACAGATTTTATTCCATGAAGGTGTGTTGATGTGGGACAGCGAGCAGGTTGAGTCCAGTTAAAGATAAAACGTTCAGTGAACTTCACAGAATAACGGGTACGAAGCAGAGCAGCCTCTTCTACGGTAGGTGATCATGTGATCTTCACCGATCTGAAAGTTCACGCCGCGTTCTGTCTGAAGGCGCCTGATCAGAACCGATGGTCCGGTCGCGTCCTCGTGCGTTTTCCTTCTGCTGCTCCAGGTTTTAAACTCGAGTCTAAAGGAAACTTAATTAAGTTTGTAGGAACTAAAAAATCCTTTTAATCTCCGTCTTCCACAGAGAATGTTATTAGCTTAGCTTCGCTTAGCTTAGCATGAAGACAGGTAGCCTTTCATTTAAACTGTTATTCAGGTGAGTCAGGTACAAATGAAAAGCTGTCAACAGGAGACTCTGCCGGTTGATTATTTGCAATAAGACGGTGATTTTTAATGTTTTATATTTAAATTTGCAAACGAGCTAATATACTTTTAAATTTATAGTGCAGACAGTTTGTAGACCAGAAATCTGAACACTGGATAAAATTCTCTGAACTCGATTTGCTGCAGCTCAGACCAAACATCCGTCTTCATTCCCTCCATCTTTATTCACAAATCCGCCGACGACAGTTTCCATGGAGACGATTCCACAGACTCATCAGAAAACCCAAAGTTCTGGTGGGGTTCTGGTGGGGTTCTCAGACCGTTGTGTCTCCTGACGATGCCCAGAGTGTTGACATTGAGTGTTTTTGATGGCGCTGTGTTTTGACCATTCCCTGTATGTCCATTTCCCTGCATATGCTCCCTGTGCGCCCAGAAGAGAAAGGGAGAGGTGAGCCTCCGTTTACCAGAAACATCGGCTTTGCATCAGCGTTCATTTTGGCTGCAGTTTTAGACTTTCTGTTAATCCTCCGACTAAAATGTTGAGACGTCTTAGAGACATTTTAGTCCCTGTCATGCGGCTTAGTTCTGGCCTAGCGTTAGCCGCAGACCCGGTGGTTTGCAAACACTCGTACGGTTTGTTTTCCGTCTGTCTCAGACCCGTGTGAGGGTGGATTTAAACTCTGATTGACGAGTCGCAATAAGCTGTAAGCTCCACCCGTCTGGGCCACTGGGAAGGTTAAAACAAACGCTGCGAGCAGTTTGCAAACACAGTTTGGGTCTGAGGACGAAGAGCTGAGGATTCTGACCTCTAGCGTCGCTTCTCTCAAACTAGTTTAAGATGCATCTCTAGTATCCGTAGCTGCACACGGTAGCTGCTTGTTAGCTCGCAAAGCGCCGCCGCTTGCAGTCGTCTGCAGCCATCAAGTGTGTGACGACAAGACGCTGTGACTGAACATAGCTTTTAAATCAGACACTGAGCTGGTAGAACGTAGCTCTGCTTGCTAACAGATTAACACGCTGCTCTGTGCTACAGTTAGCATTAGCGTTAACCCTCTGTACCCCGGGTGCTTTTAGTCCATCTTTACTCACTGTGGCTCATTTTTAACTGCAACATAAAGTCCAACAGCCAGGACTAGAAGGAGAGAGGATCAGACATGTCTTCTGCCCAGTATAGCAAAGTTATAATGACAGAAATCACTAAAAAAACAAATGTTAAATTTTTTCCATGTTTTTATTTTACAAAAAAACAAAACACCATGTACAACATTTTCCTCCAGGTCTTACCAACAATGGATAAAATAGGGACTCTACATAATTTAGATATTTCCCTACTTAGATTTAGTTAAATTTGTTTTTATCCTTGTTTCCTCTCAGCTCTGTGGAAACACTGCCTGCAGTTCAGCCTAAATAAAATAAAAACTCTCAGAATTTTTTCCACCAGACTGTCGGCTGCAGCCGGGTCACGAGTGGCTTCGTGTTTCCACCGAGTTCTGCAAAATATTTAGTTTTTTACAGAATTTGATTGCTGCCAAAGCTTCATTTAGGAGAATTTTTTAAATTGTTTTTTAGCTTTGATTTGGTTCATTTTTCTATTGGAACACCACAAAGTTAGAAATCCAGTCATTCTTTTTTATTTATTTATTTTATTTTAACAGTTCCTTGTTCTGTGGTTCTGATAAATATAATTATTAATTATTATAAAACATGACACACTTTTCAAAGGCACAGTGGGGGTTTTGGGGTTTTGGGGTTCAGAGGGTTAAAACATTTTGCACAAAACCTGCAAAAAAAGAAAAAAAAAGTGCTTGTATTTAAAACCTTGTAATAAGCTCAGGAGGTGAGTTACTGTCACATGCAAACATAGTCAGGATGAAACATGGAGGCCGTGAGGATAAAGTCCCGCGTCAGGATGCGTTTCCTCCACGTTACGACTCCTCATGTTGCATCCGGCCGTCCTGCTCGCTGACCTGCTGCCAGCAGGTGTGTCTGGAGCTTCTGCAGTCTGCACGGTGAATGCGTTGTCCTTTTTATTTGCTTGCGTCCCATTTGTTTCCCTCCCCGGGCTGCGATGCTCCCCGACAGAACCGCTGGAGGACCAGACCCAGTCCGGTGGACACGTCCTCCATGAGTTCACACGCTGAGATCAGACACGCAGCAGCAGAATGAACGAAGGTTGCAGCTCTGAGCCCAGGTTCTGGTCCCTCTGGTCTGAACCCCGCTGTGTTTCGTCTTCAGGTTCTGGAGGCCTGGAAGAACCTGCTGGAGGCGGTGGAGGGCCGCCGGGTGAAGCTGGTGGACACCGGAGACAAGTTCCGCTTCTTCAGCATGGTGCGGGACCTGATGCTGTGGATGGAGGACGTGATCCGCCTGATCGAGGCCCAGGAGAAGCCCAGGTAGGAGGGCCCGCCGCGTTTCAGCCCGTTTCATCAGCTCGGTCCGGATGAGTCGGCGTTTAGTCGCGCTCTGGTGTCAGCGTTCAGTCAGACGAGTCCTTCAAAGTGTTCTGACGTCACAGAGCAAATCTAGAGCAGAAGCCTCCTGAATGAAAGCTCGTTTTAATTAGTCTGCTCGTTTATTTGTCTGTAAAACGACATAAAGCAGAGAAACGTGGCCTGAATACAACACTTCAGTTTATAAACCGATACGACGCAGACAAACCTCAGTCAGCCTCACTGAGTCGTCTCATCTGGAGCTGCTGTTTGCTCCTTTCACATTTTTATTCACTCATTTGTCACCGCAACATAAAGTCCTGCATCTGTTTGGAAACAGAACAACCAGGACCAGAAGCAGAGAGAAAGTCTTCAGTCAGAATGCCATAAATCATTCAAAAGAAAAGAAACGGGATCATTTATTTAGTTGTTTTATAAAAGGAGGGGGAACAGTGAAACCAAGCTGACTCCTCATGTAGATGTTTCATTAGTTTAATCTCTGCATTTAGTCATGAGACTGCTGGTTGGAGTAACTCGTAGCCACATGTTTAGTTTTGAACAAACCAGGGATTATTCTGGCAGCTGTTTTCATACGAGCTTCAGTTTCTGTTTAATATCAGTTTGTTTTTTTATCGTGCAGCTTTTTCCAACTTCTTGCAGAATCTAAAGGAGCAAATCCTCCATAAAAATGAACAAAAATCCAACTGAATCTGGTCAAAGTGACACGAAACACTGTGAAGTGTAGACTCTGTGATGCTCAGGCTGCGGACTCTCTGCTCTGTCATGTAGATTTCTGCTCATTTTACATCCTTTTTATCGTTGATTGAAACAGCACCACAGTAAACGAGCTGCTTCTCCTTCTTGCTGCTGATTGGCTGTGTGTGTTGTTTATTTTTAGGGACGTGTCCTCGGTGGAGCTGCTGATGAACAACCATCAGGGCATCAAGGCCGAGATCGACGCCCGCAACGACAGCTTCACCGCCTGCATCGAGCTGGGCAAGGCCCTGCTGGCCCGCAAGCACTACGCTTCAGAGGAGGTGGTGATTTACTTCTTCATTTTATTTATTTAGACTGTTTTAAGTCCAGGAGCTTTAATCTGTTCATTCACAGCTGGACCTCCTGTCTGGAGAAGATCTTTCTGCACCTTTCATCCTAATCGTAGCTTCTAGTTTTAATCTCCAGACAGTTTCTGTTCCCGTCACGTTTTAACCCACTGTGGGCTCATTTGTCACTGCAGCATGAAGTCCTGCCGCTCTATGGAAACAGAACAACCAGGACTAGAAGGAGAGAGAACTTTAAACGTCCTCTGTGCTTTATAACATTCATTCTGTGGTTGGTTTCCTGCTCAGATGTTTCGTCTGTTTGTCTGCTCTGTGTGAACACCGCCTGCAGTTTAACCAAAAAGTTCCTGAATTCTTGTCACCTGACTGTTGGTCTCACCTGAGTGACTGAAGGCTCCTCAGTTACGATGAGGAACGCAGAATTTTTGTATTTTACAGAATTTAAATAGAACAAACTGTTAATTTTTGGTAAATTTTCAAGTCAGACGTGTCGAATAAAATCACTCGAGCAGATTGAAGGGTGTTGGAAAGCTCCAGGCTGGTGAACAGTGATTAGTTCAAGGACCTCCGGAAAGTTGGAAACCACACGATTCTTTAAGACGCTGTCCAACTCTGATAAATGGTGTCAGTTTGGTTATTTTTATTTTATTTTAAAGACAACGTGCTTCTCAAATGTGCAGGTTTTGGGCTTCAGAGGGTTAAAGCTTCTGTGTTTTGTGCTGCTAGTTGTTTGTCCGAACCACATAAAGACATTTTAAATAAAGTCGTTTTATCTCATCTGAATCTCATCTCTTCTTCCTGCAGATTAAAGAAAAGTTGTTACAGTTGACGGACAAGAGGAAAGACATGATTGACAAGTGGGAGGACAGATGGGAGTGGCTGAGACTGGGTGAGATGTTCACGTCAAACCGTTTCTCACGTCGTGGTTTAGTCCAGGAGCTCTGCTTTAATCCATGAATGTGTGTCCAGTGCTGGAGGTGCACCAGTTCTCCCGGGACGCCGGCGTGGCCGAGGCCTGGCTGCTGGGCCAGGAACCCTACCTGTCCAGCAGGGAGATCGGCCAGAGCGTGGACGAGGTGGAGAAGCTCATCAAGCGCCACGAGGCCTTCGAGAAGTCGGCCGCCACCTGGGAGGAGCGCTTCGCCGCTCTGGAGAGGCTGACCACGGTGAGGCCGGCGACCGTCCACCGGAGTAGATCTGTAGACGGAGAGAGGAGACGCTGACGCTGTGCTTGTGTGTTCAGATGGAGTTATTGGAAGTGAGAAGAAGGCAAGAGGAAGAAGAGAGGAGGAGACAACCTCCACCTGCAGAGGGTCAGACGGCCGAGGCTGCAGCTCAGCAGAGGTGAGACGGTGGTTCGACCTCCAGCCGACGTCGGGTTTATGCTCTGAATGAACATAAATCACTTCTCATGCTTCTGTAGCGGTTCAGACACCAGCATGGAGAAGCTCTTTAACCCAAATGATAGTTTTAATGCTAAAATATAATTATTATTCTTATCCATGAATTGTAAAATGTACAGTTTGTGCAGCACCACTGATATGTGCAGTATTGTTGCTTCCACACTGGACAGTCTGAACCTTTACATATCTTTGTTTTTTTTATTTTACTACTGACATTTCTTTACTTCGTTATTTATTTACTTATTTATTTATTGCAATAACCTGAAAACAACATGTCCAATATTCTCCCAGGTGCCCACAGGCGTTATAAATCGTGGAAACAGTGGTGGTTCTCTGGACTGTAGATGTTTTGCTGCTCACATTTTTAATTAGTTTTAACGCTTGTCTTAAATGTGCTCAACCGAGTCACTGGAGGCTTCACGGTTGTGCCTCAACATTGTTTTTTGTGTAGAATAAATGAGTAAATGAAGGTCACAGGAGGGCTGTGAACTCTGCCACGGATGCATGTTGTGATTTCTTCAGCAGAGTAACTAAAGCTGAGTTAACTGAAGTGTTGCTGTGTTTGCTGTGTTTGCAGGGAGGGCGAGCCGGCGTCTCAGAACGGGCTGCCGTCCGACCAGGAGTCTCCCAGGGTTAGTTATCGCTCGCCTGCCTACCAGAAATACAGCAGCACCCTGCAGGGCCGCAGGACCGCCGCTGCCCCCTGACACTCGCTCACAACATCGACTGATTAAAACAAACACAAACCTTTAAGCTCTGGTATCGACACACACATAATGCTCCTGTATTCATCTCTTGTTTGCTCCTCTGACTCATTAATCATGTCTTATTTTGTAAGTTTAGCTTTACAGGTGTCGTAACTGTTATTAGTGTAATGACCTTTTAACCAGAAGCTTCTGAATCTCCTCTAATTACCTAATGAGAGGCAGAAAGCAGCGATCGGTTTGGTTTGTAACGCTCTGCCAGCGTGAGAGGACCAATCAGTTTAATTGGTTTGGTTTGTGTTGCGTCTTAAAGCAGCAGCAGATCGATTGAAGAGGTTTCAGAGAAGGCCTCAGTGTCCACCTGAGTCGTCCTGTTCAGCAGGAAGAGTTTCAAACGACTGTCAAAGCAAAAAAAAGAAGCTTCTTCCTGGATTAGGGCGAGTGAACTCTGTTTAAACATTCAAGCAGTTGGTTTGTGTTCAGTTAGCTGACGTGGATGAGACGGTGTAAATGTACTGCAGCAGATGAGACTAAATCAGGAAGCAAAGACAGAACTTTCAAGCTAAACGAACATGAATACATCTGAGGACGACTGTTTTATTCTGGATGTAGTTTGAACGTTTTGGTTTTAACTCTGTGGTGACAAACCTGCTTTTATTTATTTGGAGTCATTTGTAAAATTCTTTATGTTTGATGTTTGTGGATTCGCTGCAGAGGATTATTTTAAACTCTCCGTTGCTCCGCTCTCCATCCAAAAGGAATTTAAAAAAACAAACACTTCCTCTGAAAATGAGGTTTGAAAGAAGTGAAGAGAAGATTCAGGTGGACATTGATCCTTGTTCAGTGATTTGGTTTCTTCTTTCTAACACTTAAAACTAAACTGTGAGGAAACTGAAGAAGCTGTTATGAGCTTCAGTCGATGGTGTCTTAACTCTTTGTCGTGTCCCCTTTAGTTTAATCTGACTGCTTGTTTTTTGGGGGAATCATTAGTTTTTCATCACATTCTGAGCTCCAGCAGCTCTACGTCTAAACTCCTTTTTGTACCTGGTGTGTTTAATGAAAGCAGAACAAAAGGTTCTCTGTACTCTTTAGACGACTCAGACACAGAACAGTGCGAAGCCCCGTTTGTTGTGAGTGTGACTGTATAAATGGTGTACGGGACCACAAACACACACATTCGTGCACAAAAACAAGCCAACAACACCTTTACCTGCACATTCCTGCCCTCATTCTGCTTTTCCTTCCTCCCTTCTTCCCTCAGCTCGACTCCCCCGTCATCCTCTCCCCTCAGCTCTTAATGTTACTGCTGGTTTACGTCGTCCTTTATAAACTCACGCTGTGGAATATGAACACCTGAGAAGGCCACCGACAGGAAATAAAACATCCCAAAATCTAATTCTAAAGTCACAAGAAGTGAATTCAAATTTGTTAAAGAATTTGTTCAGCAGATAGTCTCTGATGTAAAACACAGTGTCGTCAGCGTATTGGGATATACGGTAAATCAATAATAAAACACGTCTTACTGTTATCGTCTTAAAATAAAAGATTTTAAGCACCTTAAAGTTTACTTTGATCACTGAGACATTAATCCAGCCACAAATGTATGAGGAACATTATATAAAACGCGTTGCTTTTTATCAAGAAGAGCTTAAATTACATTCAAAAATTCAATAATTACTAGTTTAATGCCCCTTTATTTATTTAAAAAATGCCCAAGTGGCAAACTAGAAAAAGTATATGTACCTGTCCCAGGTGTGTCTACATCCCACCGCCCATGTTCTCCATCTTCATATTGTTTATTTTATGGTTTTCCATCACACATGCATTCTGTGTAAAGTTCCATTCATGTTCATTTTTACATTCGTTTTATGTCACTTCTGGAAAATGTTTAAAAAACAGACTAAAGTTTGTAATTTAGGAAAAGCTAAAAAGCTGAACTCACAGCCTTTAAAGTCGTCTGAGCAGCGCCTACATACACCAAACTGTGCAAACAAATGGGCACGCCGTGTGAAAACGTCTTCTGAAAACTGTCAGATGTTTACAATTTGGAAAAACTTAATTTTTCTGCTCATTTAGAATTCGATACCAGCATTTTTACTGACTTTTACACATTAAACGCCCTGTGAATAACACTGCAGCCATTTAACGGCTGCCAATTACAGCTTTCTGCTCAAATCGGATTCATTCCAAACATATTTATCTCTATTTATTATTTACACCCAATAAAAGAAGACAGGGTCCAGCTTTAAACAGTTTAATTCCAGGTTTCAGGTGTAATATTTGTAAGTTTCATGATTTTGTGATGGTTCAGATTTAACTTAAACATTCGTCACAAACTCCACGATCATTCCAGAGAAGTCATGTGTGAGGTTCTGACATCCCATGTCATCCATCTTCTACATCCGTCCACAACTTTGGTTCTTCCTTCATGTATAACCGTTCAGACCCACGAGTCCCGCCGTGTGAGTGTGTTTGTGTCGACCACCTCCCTCCATATTTATCTAGCTCTAGTTTTATCATCGGTTCTTGTTGTTTTCATGGTTTTCTGTTATAATTTCTCCTGTCGCATGTCGATCCAGCTCCCTCCTGACTAACACTCATTCCCCAATAAACCCGTCAGAATCAATCAGTGCACTCGGACCCGTTCTGGTTTGTCTGTCCATGTTTCATCCGTGTCGACTTCTCTCCACATACAGTGTTCATGTTGTGTTGTTTTGCTGCATGCTGTGTCCATCAGTAGCATTTCAGTTGGATTTTCTGTTGTCATCTCATGTTCTTCATCCTGGGGCTTCACTTCAACATGTTCAACTCAGCAGGGCCGGTTTCATCAAAGTCAGCACGATGAAAGGATGTTTTTAGCGTAGAAAATACTCAACACTTGACTGTTGGATCAGAAACTCAGGTTCTTATTTAACCAGGAGTTCATTTAGAAGACGAAGGTAACCAACTAGCGGTGGATGTTTTAAAGATGTTTACCACCCAAAGGTGAAGTTTGTCATTGTTTGGTGCAGTTTAAAAACAAACCACTAAGTAGGGATGTCAAGAGATACCTGTGTTGACAATACCTGTGTTGTTATTAATGCACCAGTAAGAATATTGTAGATACTCCAGCATAGAAATAACAAACAGGGACGTTCTGGTTGTCAACCTCAGTCAACGTGTGTTAAGAGTTTGTTTCCCAAGAATGAGGCAAAAACACAATAAACAAAGTTAAAGATGAATTCTTTGCAAGATCTTCGATAGATGTCACGATAGTATCAAGACTTCTCTTTGTCACCATAGCTGTGTGGTGCAGGTCTGACATCGTGACAGCTCTGCTTTTAAATATAACAGAAACAGTCAGAAAAGGTGTCAAACTGAGCAGACATTATGTTTTTATAAAATTGTGTCGCCAGACTTTTTAATGCACACTCATAATTTCCCAGGTAGCCAGAATGTTTCTGTCCTCCTACCGTTGCTGTGGTGGAAAATTTTTAGCAACCGCTACCTATTTAAGGACATCCATATATACCAACATGAAACATGGGAAACAGAAGGTACAGATACATCCGAGCCTCAAGTCAAAGGCTCAAACAGTCAGTTTTTAAGAGAGATAAAAAAAATAGTCATATTCAGGATTTGGTGTAGCTCTTTACAAGTTTATCGTCTCTTAGTAAGAGTTTGGTCCGGTCTTTAAAAAGCATCAACAAACACCTCCGATTGGATAAACGTTCTCCAACAAACTCACTGAAGCTCAGGATTCATTGAGGAGTAATTGAGTCCTGTGTATTCCCAACAAAAGGATTCCCAGGATTGGTGGTGCTCTTGCAGCCCTTCAGTTAAAGGTTAACGGGGTTAGTCCAAACTTTAATAGAAACCTCTAAGAACTGGACAAACTCACTGATGCTCAGGATTCAGCTAGGAGTAGTTTAGTCCTTGATACTGCCCATTAGAAGGTCCCAGGATTGGTCCAACCTTTAACAAACACCTCTAAGAATTGGACGAACTTGATCCACGAAACCCATTCAGTGAGGAGTAGTTGAGTCCTGGATAGTATCCATAGCAGCTCCCAGGATTGGTGCAGCTTTCAACAGACACCTCTAGAAACTGGACAAGCTTCCTCTAAGAAACTCATTGAAGCTCAGGGTTCACTGAGGAGTAGTTGAGTCCTCAATACTCCCAATAAAAGCTCCCAGGATCGGTCCAACTTTCAACACACACCTCTAAGAATTTTGACAAACTTTCTCTAAGACACTTATTTAGACTCAGGAGTCTGTGAGGAGTAGTTCGGTCCCTAATACTCCCAATGAAAGCTTCCACAACTGGTACAACCTTTAACAGACACCTGTAACAACTGGACAAACTCACTCAAGCTTGAGTCCTTGAAGCTACCAATAAAAGTTCCCGGGATGGGTCCAACCTTTAACGGACACCTCTAAGGACTGGGCAAACTTGTTCTAAGAAACTCATTTAGAAAGGGGTAGTTGAGTCCTTGATAGTACCAATAAAAGCTCCAAGGATTGGTCCAACTTTCAACACACACCGAAGCTCAGGATTCCTTGAGGATAAGTTGAGGCCTTCCAAGGTTGGTTTAGCTCTTTCCAAGCTCTAATTAAAAGCTCCCAGGATGCGTCCAGCTCTTGAAGCCCTTCAGTTAAAGCTCCCAGGATTGGTCCGGCCTCTGAACTGTTGTCGTCCGGCCCTTGAAGAGCTCAGGGTAATTAGCAACCGGTTGGAGTGGGTGTGGTGTGGAAAATAAAATCTGTTTTGATACTAGGCCAATCTCCCCTCACCAATAATGACGCCCAGTAATGACTTCCAAGCAATTTTGTGGTTAATTGTTTGAGATTATTTTGTGTTTCTGACCTCCGCTGGCTTCTCCCCTCCCTCGTCTATCTTCACGCTGTCGGCCGTGGTGTGTGTTGTGGAGTGGTGTTGTGATCATGCATGTTGTCAAGCGTGTAATCAGTGCATGTCCTGTCTCTGTGCTGTTAATGTGACGCAGATGTGTTTCTAATCAGCGCTGGAATCCAGCTCAGCTCACACTAAATAATCAAACGCTAAAAAACCAAAGCTTTAAAAGGCTGATGTAGCTGGAGGACGGCTCTGAAGTCTGGATTAGCTAGCGCTCCAGGATTAGCTAACGCTCCAGGGTTAGCTGGTGCTCTAGGACTAGCTAACGCTCCAGGGTTAGCTGGTGCTCTAGGACTAGCTAACGCTCCAGGATTAGCTAACGCTCCAGGATTAGCTAACGCTCCAGGGTTAGCTGGCGCTCCAGGATTAGCTAATGCTCCAGGATTAGCTAGCCCTCCAGGATTAGCTTGTGTTGGTTCACAGCGACGTTGTTGATTAGTTCACACGTAAGGAAGTTGGTAAATTCAGGCTCAAGGTGTATAAATGTTAAATTAACAAACTTATAAAAGGAATTTAGGTTTGTTGGCGTGAAATCTGTTGGTTGGGCTCCAACACTCACCAGAAGATGTGTCTATTGTAATAATCATGTCAGTGAAAAGTGCTGTTTTGTTGTTGTTAGCTGAACGAAGCCAGTGCATTTGTTAAGTTTTGAACAGTTAATAAATTAATCAGAACTATAATTGGCAGATTCATCATTAATTTTGCAAACCTAAATAAAATGTTGGATTCAGAATCTAAGACCACCCAGGACACTTTACTGAACTCAGGAAGCTGAAGGTCCGTCCCAACCAGATTACTTCCTGCCCAGTAGCACGGTGGTCTTGGGGCAGTAGGGCAGTTTGTAGACTCATGTTTCATGTGATCTGGTGGCATTGCTGTGGTCAGTTTTTATTGACTTCCCTGTTTCGTTATTTCCACGTGTAGTCTGGTTGTGGAGTTGGACGTCAGGTGAATGCAGGTTTTCAGAACGCTGTTTGGCTTCAAAACAAAGAAGATTACATGTGATTACAGGAAGATTAAATGTGAGCGTAGCTTCAGGTCGATGCCGTCTGAGGTCGGCTGAGCTCAGTTCGTTCATGGAGGTTCATCTAAGCGTCTACACAGCCTTTGGTTCGTCTGTGCTCTGCATGCTGCAGCTCTGATTTACAGCTTCTGTGAGCGTTTGAGAGCTTCACCCGTCCGTCCACGGCGTCCTCTGACTCTTCTGTCTGCTCTGGTTCCAGGAGAACGTTGAAGGAGCCGAGGTGGTGAACGGAGTGTCGGAGCCGAGCCCCTCCGGGTCTCCCGGGGCGTCTCGTAAAGCTAAAGCCAGCCAGGCGGCGACGCTGCCGGCCAAAACCCAACAGGACGCCCCGACGTCCCAGCTGGAGGGCTTCCTGCACCGCAAGCACGAGTGGGAGGGCCACAACAAGAAGGCTTCCAGCAGGTAGGAACCAACCGGGACTGTTGGGACTGTTTGGGATCGTTCAGCAGCATTAGTGCTGCCTCCAGCTGCAGAAAGGTTTTAAACTGTGATGTGAAGATCCTCAGTCGTCCAGGTCCTGGTTAGTAGCACTTCTTCAGCTCTGTGGCTCACCTGAAGCCCACAGGGTGGATCAGGACTCTGTGAACCCGTTTGTCGTTATCGTTCAGCTCTTCAGCGTTGACCAGCTCCACTCGTGTCCCTGCAGGTCGTGGCACAACGTCTACTGCGTGATCAACCAGCAGGAGATGGGCTTCTACAAGGACCAGAAGAGCGCCAGTCAGGGGATCCCGTACCACAGCGAGATCCCCGTCAGCCTGAAGGACGCCGTGTGCGAGGTGGCCGTGGACTACAAGAAGAAGAAGCACGTCTTCAAGCTCAAGTGGGTGAAGGATGAAGGAAACGCTCCACTTTGAGCTGAATGTCTGAACATCCAGGAGCTGCTAACGGCTCGTTTTAATGGAGCCGGTTTAGCTAAACGTGAATAAATAGAAGCTAAAAGGTTCATTATGCTTCTATAACTATCAGTAAACAGTCGTTATCCTCAGTACAGATGTAAGACGACGAATAAGAAGTTCTTATGAGGTGACTGGAGAAGAAACATTTGTTGACTGTCCTTGTGTATTAATTGATGTGATCGTCTTCTGCAGGATCACTGATGGAAACGAGTATCTCTTCCAAGCCAAAGATGACGTAAGTATTAAAGAACTACGGATGTTTCTGGTTTTATACGTGTTATAATAACTGTTAGTAAAGTCCTCTGTTCTTCTGTTTATACGTTAAATTAACCTCCGTGTTCTACTGCAGGAAGCTTTTTATCCAAAAAGGTTATTTTTTAGGCATGAATGATGAATCACGGGGCCTTAAAAAGTAAAAGATCTGATGATTTTTTCAGTTTTTTCAGTTTTTGGTTTTGATAAATTTTTTAAATTTTTGTCTCTCGGTCACGTCTGATTTAGTCATGGCTCCCTGGTTTTTAGGAGGAGCCCAGAATAAAGTAGAATAAAGTAGAATGAAGTAGAATGAAGTCGAATAAAGTCGAATGAAGTCGAATGAAGTAGAATAAAGTCGAATGAAGTCGAATGAAGTAGAATGAAGTCGAATAAAGTAGAATGAAGTAGAATAAAGTAGAATGAAGTAGAATGAAGTAGAATAAAGTAGAATGAAGTAGAAGTCACACATTAGTAGAGGTAAAAATCCAACAGTTGTCCCAGTTTTTATAGTTTGTTATAATAATTGGAGTCACTTTGGACTGTTGGACTGTTGGAAGGTTGGAAATCCAAACATCTTTTTTCACTTTCTGCAGTTTCTGGTTCTGATCAATTAAACAACAGAACCAGACTGTTTGTCGTGTGACTGTTGGTCACATCTGAATCAGTCACGACGTCCCAGTTTTACTGAGAAGAGCAGAATGAAGTGGATTTGGACGATAATCCCACAGAACCGAATGTCACTCATGAGTAGTTCAAGGACTGTCGGAAAGTTGACAATCTGACTATTTCTTCTGCTTTTACAGTTTCCTGCTCTGATAAATGATTTCTAGAAAAGTTTATTTTCTCTTTCAGAGCAGCAGGTTTCAGGATTTAAAGGGTCAAAGTCAGAATCCTGAGAACAAAGTGTTTAAGTTGCTCTGATCCTCTTCTGGACGTTATGTTTGTGAAAGAACGTCTTCTGAACGTTCATGTTCAACCGGCAACACATGAACGTCTCCAGAACGTCTCCAGAACGTTCCTGTGCTGCCGTTCCTCCGCTAACTCCGCCTCTCGGTCCCGCAGGAGGAGATGAACGCGTGGATCTCGGCCATCTCGGCCGCCGTGTCGGGCGACAAGTCGGAGGTGACGCCCAGCAGCCACAGCACGCCCGCCCCCGCCGCACGCGCTCAGACGCTGCCCGCCTCCGTCGCCACGGCAACCGCCGAGTCCAGCCCGGGCAAGCGGGAGAAAGACAAGGAGAAGCGCTTCAGTCTGTTCAGCAAGAAGAAATAGACGCTCCTCCTCCTTCATCCCTCCTCCTCCTCCTCCTCCTCCTCGTCCCCCTGCGGCCGCTCGGGGTCGATCGATCGCTGGTTATTGATCGCAGCAGCTGATGCTAATCAATAGAATCAGAATGTAAATTAACAGGATGATGTAATAACAGCGTAATTCTATGAGATAATCAGTTTAACATTTAGCCATCAGTCACTTCAGCTGCTGCAGATCGAACCCGAGCAGCCGCCTCTTCTTCTTCTTCTTCTTCTTTCTTCCTCCTCTTCCTCCTCTTCCTCCTCCTCTTCCTCTCAAGGCGTGACTCCAGCATGCAAGCTCCGAGCCAAAACTCTCCACTCTGTGCCTATCAACCGTCCGGTCGGCTCAGAGCTACAGTTCAGCTACAACAACACACCACCTGTATCCTCTGCTCAGTTTTTGTAAGATAAGAAGCAGGAATTTTGAAAAAAAAACAAAAAAAGGTCATATTCAAGGAAAATGTGGGGGGGGGGGGTCTGCAAACGCTTCAGGCAGCTGCTGTCGCTACAAACATCCAGAGTTTGCCGCTGAACAACAACAACAACACGACGTAGAGGAGTTCCCAGAAACCCAGTTCTTCATTATTATTCTGATTATTATGATTATATTTGTGTTTTCTATCTCCTGCTGTTTTCTTTTTCTTCTCTGCTTCCTCCTCCCGCCTCTTTTACTGCCTTCTGTGGGTCGTGTTTTCCGCTCGTCTCGGTTTCTTTTCGTTGTAGTTACTTCCTGTTTAGGGTCCATCCTCAGTTTCTTTGCGAGGCCTTGTCTTTGCAAGATGACGTGTATCCCTCTGTCGTGGGGAAAACTGAGACCGCGGCGGGGTAAAAACTCTCCGATGACGCCGTAGACAAACGCCCAGAGGAACAGCATCTAGTGCACTGAATAATTCTGCTGTTGTTGGGTCGGAGCGAGCCCCGGTGCTGTCTAACTCCTGGAAGCGGTGGCTGTGATTGGGAGCGTTTACCCTGCGGTGCTTTGAACTGTATGTATAACTTGTGTATAACAAACTGATAATAATAAACCTGTGTTTAATTTCACCTCCTATGATTATTAGTACTACTAATACCGACCGTAATAAGCTTCATTTGACTTTCGTTAACAAACCCAGAGTGAAGGAGTCGACGCAGCTCCAGTAACTAACCGCAGACCAGACAGAATGTTTGTCGATTCGACCTTTAAAGCATCCAGTAAGGTTTATTTTGTAGTTACTTCTGGAACATGTTTCTCCTCCATTCCCACGGTTAAGCTAAGGTTCATGTAGTGCGACGACTAAGGAGACGTAGATGTACTATAAAGAAATCTAAATTACTTTTAAGCGTTGCTGTTACAAGCTGGTTCTAAAAAGCATTTACTGGAAGTGTTGCAGAATAATGGTCGCTTGCTTGTTGGCTTCAGCACAGTTTTGTTTCGTTCAGACTTCAGACCTTTGCAGTGAAACCTGTGGAGCTGCTTTTAACCTACGGAAGCTCTTTAGTGACTAAATTCACACACAAAAAAAGACGATTACTTTTCAGAGCACGGAGGCGTCGCTGGTTCCAGTTTGAACAGTTTTAACCTAACTGGTGATTTTTTGCCTTCTCATCACTTGTTGAAGCTCTAAATTCGTCCAGGCGGCGTTAACCACTAACGAATTTCAGAACCAAATTTTCACTCGTATCCGGAAACAGGCGTCAGAAAAAGGTGAGTTCACTTTAAACCGACTCACAAACCTTCAGTCCTGTTTGGTTGGATCTGTGGTGTAATTTTGTCGCTGATGGACTTCCGTAGGTTTCAAGCAGAGCGGATGTAAAACAGCAGAAATGAGCCCGAAGGTGTCCGAGGTGGGTGCGTTTGTTTTACCACGGCTGGGTGGCGGTGGTGGTGGTGGGGTGAGACGGGTGGTGGTTGGTCCTGAAACGGTTCCTGTTCTGTTGTTTTTTTGTTTGTTTTTGTTGTTTTTCTTTGTGCTACATTCTCTGGCGATTTGATAAATATAGTGTGCATTCCTCTGTCACTGTAACCATAGTAACGAGATATTTCTTCATATTGCACAATCGATAATGCCACGATGAGGGGTGGGCGGGCGGGGCCGGGGCTTCGGTGTGACGTGGACCGGGGGTCACTGCTAGTTGGATCTGCACCCGTAGACTTCTTCTCCCCATCTCTGTTACATACGTGCAAAAAGCCATTAAAATGCTTTTAAAACGACGCCACAGCTCTCGTCTGCTTTCTCTCCTCTTTGTTTTATTTTGTGACATAACTAATAAAAAAACTTTCAGATTTATTTGCTCAAAGCTTCAAACCGACCAGAGTGTTCGTCTGAAGCTTCCAGCCCTCGTCAGCCTTCCTCAGAAAGCTGGACTCAGATCAGGGACTCATCAGGATCACAAACAGAGATTTAATTAAACACACAGTCTGCTGCTGATGCTAAAGTGGCTTTAAGGGAATTTGGCTTTTTGACACTAACTTACCCCAAAAAGACTCTTTCATGTCAAAGTGAAAACAGATTCCCACAAACTGTCTTTAATTAAAATATGAAACATGACCTGGTGCTAGAATCACATTTTAGTCCAATGAAAGAGTCTCAAGTGATTGTAAAGACGCTTGTATGTGAAGAACTGGTCTGGGATCAGTTCTCCTGGACGTGACGTCACCACAAAGAACACCTCAAAACACACTCTGTGAAAAGGTTGTTGGAAAGCACAAGGGAGGGGTTGGATAGAAGAACATTTCCAGGAATATCGCTTAGACTAAAGATAAATCCAACATAAAGAAATGGAAGAAAAGCTGCACTCGTTTAAATCTATGTTCAGAGTGACTGTAGTGATGATTACAGACTTTACTCCCACAGTCCAGAAACATGCTGAGGTTAATTGGTGATTGTAAATTGTCCGTAGGTGTGAATGTGAGTGTGCTTGGTTGTCTGTCTCTAAGTGTAGCCCTGTGATAGACTGGTTACCTGTCCAGGTGAACCTGCCTTCACCCTGAGTCAGCTGGGATAGACTCCGCCCCCCATGACCCTGGTGAGGATTAAGGTGTAGAGATGATGGATGGACAAACTATTTCGTACATGAAGTATTCGGATCCTTTAGTTGAGTTAAATGTATTAATGAAGCACATTTACAGCATCAGGACTTGAACCAAATGAAGCCCAACAGAAACTCAATAAGACAGAAAAACACAAAAACAAAACACAATAAAATTAGTTTAAAAATCAAACATACAACACAATAGACAAAAGAAAGTAAAAATTGTGTGCTTCAAATCTTAAATAAACGTATATGAGTATAATTCAGAACATGTGCTTGAATCATTAAACATGTATAAAAACTTCCTCTGTGACTTTTAGATGATTATATTCTTTATCAGATTATTGTTATTTTCAGTCATGCATTAATGTAAAAGTTGGTTCATGATGTTCTGTTCATCCTCCACCAGCCTCCTTAGTTCAACTAAACAAAACCACAATACACTTAAAATAACACCAAGTTGACAATAAATAGATTTATAGATTCATAACTGTTCAGAATCCTGTGTGGAAACACCTGAATGTCATGAAAACAGCTGAAGGTAAAGAACACGTTAAAACTAAAGATAGTAGACATGAAAAGATTTATTTTATTTAAATTAAATTTATTCACTGAGGTCTGTTGAACAGACTGGTACCAGACTGGTACCAGACAGTCTGGTACTGGTACCAGACAGACGTCCTGCTCACCAGACAGTCAACACGTCAACAACACCGACGTCACAATAAGCACAGATCTGCTTTACGGTTCTTTAAAACAACTTTCTAGGAGCAGAGCTGACGGTGTTTTATGGAAGCGGAGCTTCATCCTCTAGACGAGCCTGAAAATGAACAAATGATTGAAACAGATCAATAAATAATGGATCAATGGCAGCTTGAAGTTCTAGATGAGCAGCTTCAGGAGATAAATCATAGAATAAAACGGCTCAATACAGCTTTTAACATTTAGAAATAGTAGAAAAATAAAAGGTTAGATCCTCTGAATAGTTTAAACGGTGACAGATTCCCTGAACATCAACCTCATGATGATGTTTTCATTGTTTTTGCTTTAAAAATAACTCCAGTAATGAATCAGTCATCCAGTTAGTTCCCTACATCAGCTGGTCGGTCACTGAGGACATCATAAAGCTGCAGAGTGGAGGTCAGTAGTTCAGTCATTTTATTGTCTTAAATGAGACGTTCCAGTTTGGACACCATAGAAATACAATAAATCCACAGAAATACAATAAATCCACAGAATAATCCAGAGAAACGATAAAATGATGCAGATTAACCCTGAAGACACATTTTCATCTCTATTTGGAGCCGAAAAGTGACTTTAAGAGGCAGTAAATGGAAACTGTGACAGAAGGAAAAGCTGTTTGGACGCCTTCAAAATAAGACACACCTGTAAACAAATAAAACAATAACAGCACAAACTACTTCCTCTGAATCCTCGTGCGTCGACACTTTTAAATTAACTGAACGATAAAAATAGAAAACATGATAAAAAACACACAAAATCCAGTTTTAAATCGACCATATGTTGATTAAAGTGAGAGAAAAGAACCGAGCTCGGTTCTGATTCTGAAGCTGCTGTTTTTACATTTCGGCCACCAGATGGCGCAACACGAGCAGAAAACCTGAAACACAAACATGAAGGTCAGATTTTATTCACAAAGCATCACTTCTTACTGGATTCATTGTTTGTGGCCGTTACACAACCAGAGTCTGAGCTTTTACTGTGAAACTCAGTCTGACTCTGAATCCATCCTTCATAAACAGGTGTGACGTCTGACTGCAGGTGAACTAACGAACCTACTAACCAGGTTAGTTGAGCCCTTTAGTCTCCTCTCACTGCCTCTGTTCAGGTCTCTTCATGCTCTTTGATGCTTCCTGGCTCTTAGAAGATATCGATTCTTGCCTCGCCTCACTTCACTCACATCTTCTGAGATAACGAGCTTCTTACATTTTTCATTATAAAACACAGAGGTTCTGATCCAGTCTCAATCACTGGGATTAAAGCCAATCAGTTTAAACTAATTGTTCCTTTGTTCATGTAAGCTGCCACTCAGATACTTCATATTTGAGTATTTGTCTGTGTAAATGCAGCATCAGTAATGTGTTTATTCCAGAACACAAGCAGCTCGTTGTTTGATGCTAATTAACTGGTTTAATTAACAAACACAATCCCAGCGTGTCTCCATCACATCAGCTCCTCAGAGGTCCTTAAACGTCACAGAAGACGTCATCGTGGTGCCCGTTTACGAGCCCACAAACCTCCTCTGGTGGCTACGATATGAACCAGTTAGAGGCGCCACCTGGAGGAACAACCAGGTACAGAGGTCAGAGACTCTGAACTCATCAGTTTATGAAGTTTAAATCTGTGATTTAAGTCATTTTGAATTTAACATCAGAAGTTTCTGACACTTTATGGCCTGTAAACCCAAACTACAGGTTTCATAAATAAGACGTAGGACGTCATTATTTTTTCTTCTTTACTGACCTGATGACAGAAGCAAAATGTGCAGTTTCTGATTTTTATATGTAAATATTTGATGATTTTTGGTTCTGACAGTTAAAGACTTACTGATCGTCCTTCTTTTGTCTCCACAGAAATTTAAAGATGTTTTGACAAAACCAGGCGATGTGAGTAAACTTTGATGGACGTTGCTCAGTTTTTATGTTTTTACTTCTGATGACAGTTCTTGTAAGCGTGTTTAAGATGCAGAGCAGAAACTCAACGTGTGCTTTCATGTTTTCAGTCTAAAGTTAAACCCAGTAAACTGCTGAAGATCTTTATTTTAACCTTTTATTTCAGATTAAACAGATTTTAGAGTTCAAGAAACTTCCATGTTTTTCATCTACATTCTACTTTTAAAAATAATATGTTTTGCTTTTATTTTAATACTTGTGTTTGTTTCTGTGCTGATTTTATTCTTTTTTGTTTCGTTTTATTTTATTTTATTTCATTTTATTTTATTTTGTAATATCTTGCTTTTCTTTGTTTGTGGTTTTAGTTTGAAGTTTGGTTGATCAGGGACTTTTTTCTAAACATTTCCTCCACCTGTGACTTTATTTTGCTCAGCTCGTCCCTTCAGCACCGCGGACAGCTACTTCCTGCTTCCTGCTGCTGCTGCTGGGATTTGTAGTTCTTTATTCATCTCCGACATGTGAAGGATTAATCCAGCCCAAAGAACACAGAGTCCCACAGTGCACTGCGGCGGCTCTCCAGAGGAGCCGGGGTGTTTTCTCTCCTCCGTGGTTACCTCCTGACTCCGAGCTGCGCCAAGTGCGCAACAAAGCAGCGCAATAAGAGCAGAGGTGTGGAGGCTGGACCTTCACAATAAAACCCAGAATAGACACCACGTTGGTCATATTTACATTTATGGTGAAAGGTTTCAGTGAGTCTGCGAGAATAAAAGGCTGCAACTTCAAACCAGAGCTAAAGATAAATACATGGTTATAATGATAATAATAGATATTATAGTATTNTGGGCGGGCGGGGCCGGGGCTTCGGTGTGACGTGGACCGGGGGTCACTGCTAGTTGGATCTGCACCCGTAGACTTCTTCTCCCCATCTCTGTTACATACGTGCAAAAAGCCATTAAAATGCTTTTAAAACGACGCCACAGCTCTCGTCTGCTTTCTCTCCTCTTTGTTTTATTTTCTGACATAAATAATAATAAAAAAACTTTCAGATTTATTTGCTCAAAGTTTCAAACCGACCAGAGTGTTCGTCTGAAGCTTCCAGCCCTCGTCAGCCTTCCTCAGAACGCTGGACTCAGATCAGGGACTCATCAGGATCACAAACAGAGATTTAATTAAACACACAGTCTGCTGCTGATGCTACAGTGGCTTTAAGATATTTTGGCTTTTTGACACTAACTTACCCCAAAAAGACTCTTTCATGTCAAAGTGAAAACAGATTCCCACAAACTGTCATTTAATTAAAATATGAAACATGACCTGGTGCTAGAATCACATTTTAGTCCAATGAAAGAGTCTGATTGTGAAGACGCTCGTATGTGAAGAACTGGTCTGGAATCAGTTCTCCTGGACGTGACGTCACCACGAAGAACACCTCAAAACAAACTCTGTGAAAAGGTTGTTGGAAAGCAAGAGGGAGAGGTTGGATAGAAGAACATTTCCAGGAACATCGCTTAGACTAAAGATAAATCCAACATAAAGAAATGGAAGAAAAGCTGCACTCGTCTAAATCTAGGTTCAGAGTGACCGTAGTGATGATTACAGACTCTACTCCCACAGTCCAGAAACATGCTGAGGTTAATTGGTGATTGTAAATTGTCCGTAGGTGTGAATGTGAGTGTGCTTGGTTGTCTGTCTCTAAGTGT
>NW_007578923.1:173807-179674 GCF_000690725.1 Stegastes partitus
TTAATATTAACATCAGTTCTTTAGATAATAATACTGTAGGGTCTCCACTGTGATATTTAGGTGAATCATCTACATTTTGTGTGATAAATAATATAGTAGAGCCTCATCTGTGATATTTCTATTTGTCAGCTAAAGTTATATAATCATTAATGATCTTTACCTTTGATCTAAACATGTACATTGGTCTCATTAATCTTATTTAATGACTAGAAAACACTTCCTGTGGTTCATAAACACCGGGCAGGAGACCAGCTGCTGGACCGTCCGGGGCTCTTATTTCTAAGGCTCCCCACCGGAAACACGTTCTCACGATCAGCTGATGTTCTCCTGATGTTCTGCTGTCAGTCCGAGCAGCAGCGAGCGAACATCACATCCCTCACAGCGCGGAGGCTCGGCGGTCCGGGCGGGTCTCAGCACACGGCTCTGGCCGCTTCTCTGCCCGGCGGGGCTCCGGCTGCAGCGGCTCGACGCTCCGCTCCTGCCCGGGATCAGCGCTCCGCTCCGGCGTCACCCGGCCGGGATGCTGCGGTGTGAGCCCGGGGCTGCTCCCCTGCTCTGCCCGCTCAACTTGGATCATCTGCGCGGATTAAACATTTGTTTTGGTCGCTGCTCCGCGGCTCTCCGGACCATCTCACGGCGGGAATCCGCTTCATCTCGCAGCTCGTGGATCATCGGCACCGCGCAGCTTCTCGTCCGGACCCGCTGGATGTCTTCACTCCCTCAGATTTGTGAATGAGCCGCGGCGCGCGGGGACGCTGACGGTGTGAGCGCACCGGAGGGCAGCGGCGGACAAACGGCCGCGAGTCGGCGGCGGCTCCGGGATTAATGAGAGGACGGATTATATTTTCCAGGAGCAGAATCCTCCATCAGATGCGGATTCGGCTGCTGGTTTTGTTCTGGTTTCTGCAGTGACGGACGCGCTGAGAACTTTCCAGACGCACCGTGGATGAGGTTCCTCCTGCGGAAGTAAAATAAAGGATTTGTAGGTGGACATCACCACAGAGGAAGAAAAACACACGATAAATATAAAAACATCCTCCTGTGTTCTGATCCACGGAACCAGGAGCCCATAAAGGAGCTCCATGAAGCAGGACCTCCGGCACCAGAAATCCTCCTAAACACGCACCAGACCTGCAATTAAAGGCAAACATCTGACAGGCTCACCTCGTGGAGGAAAACCACAGCAGCTGCTGGAATAAAAGACTTGACTTGAATTCTGGACGCTGGAAGCATCAGATGGACCATAAAGTCTGAGTTCCGTCAAACTGAGACCCGCTCCAGGAGCTGACATGGTCCTGATCCGTCTGCCGGACTCACGGCTCCTCGGTTCGTGTTTGTTTTTGCCTCCAGTGTGAGAAAATCACCAGAAAGTCCAAATTCATGATGAAAGCTCGAAGAAAACTTGATGCGTAAAGTTCAGACCAGACTGTGGGACCAACCCCAGAAGCTCCTCTGAGACATGCGCAGAAGCTACAGCAGGTGAACCAGCTCGTCCATAAGCTGTTCTGTTCTGGAGGAGTTTGGACCAGAACCAGGAGCTGCAGGAGGGAACCGGCCGGCAGAGGAGGCCGAGGAGGCGGCGGAGGGAGGCACGGCGTCCCGGCAGATGAGCGACCATGTCGGACCGGAGCGCCCCGGGCTGCCGGCTCAGACTGGACTGGGTCTACGGGTACCGGGGCCACCAGTGCCGGAATAACCTGTACTACACGGCCGGGAAGGAGGTGGTTTACTTCGTGGCCGGAGTCGGAGTCGTTTACAACACCAGGGAGCACAGCCAGAGGTTCTACCTGGGCCACAACGACGACATCATCAGGTAGGACACCTGCAGCACGTGACGGGCTACAGCTGTAGATCAGCACCTTTCTGAAAACTAACTCGGCCGAATTACCTACTCAGAGTTAATCTCTCTTATGTGTCAGTAGATGTTGTGACAACTTTCTGTGAAACACTTTGATGCTGAAGAAAACGTAAAAATCAGAGAATTTCCAGGCAGCTTCTGAAGCGTCTTTTTTAAAACGAGCCTTTATTCTGGCTGGACACCAGAGATGATGCTGTTCTGTGAAAATACGAGTCACAGGGAATTTAAAGATGTGTGTTTCACGTTTCCATGTTGAAATCTGACTGATTTATAGCAACAACAAAAAAAGACTTTGTGAGGAGAAGCCTCAGAAACACTTTGCATATCACAGGATCCAGATAATAAGTATCGGCTACCAGAGGGTCATAGAGTTTCATATTTATAGAATAAAATGCGCCGAATTAACTACTAAACATCCATTTTTGTGATGAGTGAGTGGATGCTGTGACAGC
Source organism: Stegastes partitus (assembly GCF_000690725.1). Lineage (NCBI taxonomy): Eukaryota > Metazoa > Chordata > Actinopteri > Pomacentridae > Stegastes > Stegastes partitus. Next base: position 176,118 of record NW_007578923.1, read on the forward strand.
TCTCTGGGAAATACTTTGATAAAGAGGAAAACTTAAAACGTGAGAATTCCCAGCCAGGTTCTGTTGAGCTGTTCTGTTTTTAAGGAAGTTTCTGAGCGTTTGTTGTTGCTGATCACCAGAGATGATAACTGATGGTCATGATAATGACGTCCTGTGGATCTGTGAGTCCCACTGAGTCTATAAATCTGTGTTTCATGTTTTCGTGTCCAAACATGACTGATTTATAGCATAAATAAATAAACCGACTTTTTATAAATTAAAACCCACAAATGATGCAAAAAGTCTTTGTTTAGCCTCTGACCAGAACCACATGAACAGCTTTGACCACAAACATGTGTTCAGATGTCAGGAAAATGAAGTACGTGGACTTAGAAGTTCTTCTTTATTACGTACCAAAGCTTCCTGGACCTCTGATACAGAAGAAAACCCAGAACCTCAGGCCGGTTCTGGCATCGTGTTCTCTAACTTCTGAGCCGGTTTCTGTTTGTTCTGGCTGGACACCAGAGACGATGACGTCCTCTTAAAAAGTGACTCACACTGAATAATCTGTGTTCATGTCGGTGTGTGTTCAGAACCGACTGATTCATGGCACCAGAACTGAGTTTAGAAAACCACACAAACGGTAGAAAAGCGTTTGCTCAGCCCGGTACCAGAACCCATCAGCTGATATGTTTGTACGTTTCTGACAGTGGCATAAAAAAGCCTGTGATGTGGTGAGAAAGTCTGACCCACACTGAGTCCAACAGTCTTCATGTGTGTGTTCAGAACCGACCCATTCCAAAACGCTGAATGTCCTCCTAAAGCAGCTCAATGATACCACATCAATCTGAGCCGCCTCACTGGAGAGAAGAGTAGCCGGCTGTCTGCTCCCACCAGCCCGGTTCTGGACCTCTGGGTTTGGACTTAATCATGAGATGTGTCATAATCACACGATGAGGTCTGTGGCTGCTGCTTCTCACTGAACAGGAAACAACCAGACACATGATCCAATAAACACACAGAAATATATAAATACAGCATTAAAGGTTAGAAATACTTCAACCAACATCTAAGTTTACTATATTTATGTGATACAAACGATAAAATAACCAATAAGAGCACAGACAGTCCAGCGTCACTCTGCAGCTCATTCACAGGTTATTTCATGAAGCTGACAGAAACTAGTCATATAAAAACACTTTTATCGTCTCCTGAAGTTTAATTAGTGTTCTGGCAATAATTAATGACCAGCAACACTGAGTGAAGCTCCAAGACCTGCTCGTTAACTCATTAAATAAGTAAACAAACAGACTCATAGTTAGTCCCTACAATACTGTTCAGCTGTTTGCAGCGTCTGAAGACGATTAGTTTGAAACTCAAGATAACAATAACTTCATCAGGACGATCAAAGGTCTGAAAAATGGTCATGAACGGATGCAAAATGGCTCCAGAGGGATGAAAAACAACTAAAAAGACAAGTTAAGTAACTGAAAGGATGCAAAACAACTAAAGAGTCGCTAAAATAGACCAAAAAAAAATGACTCAGGAAACGAGACAGGACAGGTTTGTGATAGAAGATGACAACAAGGGGATGCAAAATAGCTAAAAAGACGAATTAGCTAATGTTAAAAGATGCAAAACAGCTCAAAATAGAAATAAGATAATGTTCATAACATGAAAAACAACCACAAAGGGATGCAAATGGCTGAAAAAGACAAACACAACAACACAAATTGTAAAATCATTACAAACGGATGCAAAATAGCTCAAAGGACTTCAGCCATTTTGCATCCTTTTGTGTTTCATTGTGTATTTTTCTGTTGTTTTTGCACCACATTGTGCTCATTTTGTGTCGTTTTGCGTTTCATTCTGGTTGTTTAGCATCAATTTGTGTAAAAAAAAAACTCAACTGTGTTTGTTTTGTGTCCCTCTGTGGTTTGTTTTGTCTCATTTTGTGTTTCTATAAAGTTATTTGACACGACTTTGTTTTAACTGGCATCACTTTTTAGTCTTAATGTGTTATTTTTACATCCTCAGGGTCACTGCATGTCTCCTTGTGTTTGTTTTTCCTTGGAGCCATTTTGCGTCCCTTCACGGTGATCTGGCTTTCCTTTGTGGTTGTTGTGCATCATTTTGTGTCCTTCTGAGGATATGTTGGATTTCTTTGAGGTTGTTTGTCATCCTCTCGTGCTTGTCTTCCATCTCTTTCCAGTTATTTTGCATCCCGTTGTGGTCGATTTAGTCTTTCCAGTTATTTTGCATCATGTGTTTTTGTCTCCTTTGGACATTTTACAGTTTGTTTAAATGTTTACTCTCCCTTTGGTTTTCATCTACATCTTTTTTTAGTCATTTTGAATCCCTTTGTTGTTGCTTTGTGGGTCTTCTTTAATATTTTGTGTCCTCGTGCTCGCCTTTTCCATTGTTGCTATTTTGCATCTCTTTATCTTTTCAGTCCTTTTGAATGACATTTAAGTCATTTTACGTACCTTTAGAGTCGTTTTGTGTCACTTTGTGTGCATCTTTTTTGCTGCTTCACATCCCTGTGGTCATTGTGCATCCCCTCTGTAGCTGGTTTGCCAGGGTTTGGAGCTATTTTGCATCCCTTCAGGGTCAGTTTGTGGTCGTTTTGTATTATTTTGTGCCCTTCTGAGGATTTTTTGGGTATCTTTGAGGTTGTTCTTCATCCCTTTGTGGTTGTTCCTCATCTCCCTTTAGCTGTTCTGTTTTGTTTTTGTGTTTTTGTCATTTTGCATCCCTTTGTGGTGCATTTTGATCGTATTTTTAGCCATTTCATGCCTCCTTGCCGTCTGCTTTGTTTTCTTTATTCTTATTCAGCATCTCTTTGTGGTTAATTTGTGTCTTTTTTTAAAAGCCGTTTTGCATCCGTTAGTGTTTGCTTTAAACGTCTTTGGAGCTATTTTGCATCCCTTTTTGATCTTTTTACTCATTTTGTGTTTATTGTCGTCTTCTTTCCATTTTGCGACTCTTTGCTAATTTCCCATCTGTGGGCTTAATGAAGGCTCATCTCATCTTATCTTTGCAGCCGTTGAACATCTTCCTGATCATATTTGGTCCCTCTGGGGTTGGTTCGCTCGTGTTTTTAGCTATTTTATGACTCATGTTGTGTCTTTTCTTGGCTGCTCTCTGTTTCCCTGATTAGATTTTATGAACTAAAACATCATCGATGGTTGATCAGACTCTGTTAGACGCGGCCGGTGGAACACAGCAGCTGACCTGCACGAAGGTTTTCTGGTGATGAATGTTGGACGTCGTTTGTGCCGACGTTTGAATGAAGGACTGGAGAAGCAGCAGAAGGGATTCTCTGTGTCGATGGGAGCAGATTAGAGCGAGTGGAGGAGGGAGATGATTCAGCGAGGAGGTCGCTCATTCATCGAAACACACACACACACACACACACACACACACACACACACACACACACACACACACACCTGGTGTATTCAGCAGCTCGTGAGTCATCGCAGCAGCAGCAGGCGTGTTTGGACAGTTTATACAGCAGGACAGTCAGCTGCAGCCTACGGCGGTGTGTGTGTGTGTGTGTGTGTGTGTGTGTGTGT
>NW_007578923.1:183499-187193 GCF_000690725.1 Stegastes partitus
CCGTCTGCTTCGGTGGGTTTGCTGCTGTGTCGGGACTTTGCCCAGACAAGCTAAAGGCTGCAGCCCGGTTCTGATGTTCTGCCTCTGATTCTGAAACGTGTGACAGAAGCTGGACTCAGACGGAGACGAAGGAAGCAGCAGCTGCTCCTGATGATGGTACCGAAGCCTGACGGGAGGCAACAAGTCGCTGCTGCACTGCGGCTGCTGTCGGCCGGACAGAACCCGACCCAGGCTCTGATTTGCATTTCAGTCACTTAGCGGGTCGCTTTGATCCGGACTGACAGCAGAGTAACGACGTCAGCCACCAGAGCAGCAGCTTTACGAGCTGCCAGCAGGAAGCAGGAGGACGGGCTTTCACACCCAGAACAGAACCGTGATGCAGAGTTCTGCTGTGGCCCGGTATCCCTGGTGTTCAGCAGCTAGAACTTCCTGTTGGTGTTCCACCTTCATCTGAAGACCTTCAACGTTTTCCTGGAAAGTCCGTCTCTGCTTCCTGTAGAGTCTGCAGAGGGTTTTCTAAAGCTACCGAGTCAGAACCGAAGTGGACCGGCACCCATCGGAGGGAAAGTGAAGCGATGCAGAAGCTACTGGGAAACCCTAAGAAATAAATTCACCAAATTAATCACATGTCTAAAAACATTAAGTAAAATTTAGGAAAACACTCCAAAAATTAAAAAAATTAACTAAAATTTAAAAAATTTAAATCATTAAAAAAAAAGCGCCTAAATTTAGCTTTAAAAATTAAATAAATGTAGAAAGTTTTTAAACATTTCTGAAAAATATTAATAAAATTTCCAAAAATATTAACAAAATGTCAGAAAATATTCATAAAACTTTATTTTTTGTTTGTTTTTTTAGATTTTTTTTAACTCAATGTCAGAATAAATATGAATCAAATGTCTGAGTTTATTAATGAAATAAACTACATTTTGTGTGTTTTTAAAAAAATATTTTGCACATTTTTAAATATATTAACAAAATGTCCTCCATAATATTTATAACAAAGTTTAGAGAAACAGTGAAAACACAAATAATAAAATGTAAAACAACAATAAAAGCAATAAATATTAAGAGATGTGTTAATCATATGATGGAAAAATATTAATAAAATGATCAAATACTGTCATCTATTAAAAAGAAAAATATAAATAAAATATAAATAAAATAAAGTAAATATATATAAATAAAAACCAGTAATAATAACATGTATGAAAAAAACAAAAACAAAACATGTAAATAAACTGAACAAACAGAATCCAGCATCAAACACACGTCCCTTAAAAATCTCATCTACATACAGCTCAGTGGTAAAAGACTGTAATCTTGTGCTTGGATTTATTTTACATTAAACAGTTCAACAAACAAAACACTGAATGTGTTTGTTTAAAATAATGACTCAGACATTCTCACATCAGCTTCATGTTGAATATCTGCTCAGCGTCCTGGAAGCTCCACCAGATTTATCATCGTTCACTCTGAAACCTTGAGCTTCTCCTCTTTGTGGACCGAGCTGGTTTCCATAGTGAAGCTCTGCTCCTCATGGACTCAGTCTGACTCTCTGTGAAGCAACCTGGAGCTTCTGGAGCCATGAAGCCGGTGATCTTTACTGCTGAAAGCTTTCAATCACGGCTGTGACTCGGCGGCGGCGGCGCTGATGGATCGCCTCGGTAATTGGCGGCTCCATGTTGACGCATTAAGTCGGTAGCGTGGAGTGTTTGTGAGGAGGCAGAGAGCGGACGGTCTTTTTCTTTCAGCTCTTTCATGGCCGAGGCCTCCTGCAGGGCCAGCGGCCTTTATGCACTCGCCGGCTGAATGGCAGCGATTATTGTGAGGAGCTGAAGCTGCTCCCAGCTCACATTTCACTTTCAGGCTTTTTATCTTCGTTTCCACGAGTTCAGAGCCTCGTCCTTGTTTATCTCAGTCGACAAATCTGAATTCTATTTTAACTATTACACCCAGAAGTCAACTGAGCCTCGGCTGTTCCTGTTTGTGTTTGAATATTTGATATAAAACGCCTTCAGTACAGCAAAACATCTCCTTATTCTTTATAATTAGACCTGGATGCAGTCACACAGCCTTTAATCAGAGGGACTACTGGTGTAGCTGTCAGGCCCTCAGCTCATCAAGTTTGTCATTATTCTGGTATTTTTGCTGCTATAAAGGCTCCTTTTATCACATTAACTTCACTCATATGATAAATAACTGGTGGTCTGGTCGGTGGATACGCTCTCAGCAAACCAAGCTGTCACCAACCAACATGACACATCAGCAAAAACAACCTTAAAAGGCTTCAAACATTAATTAAAACAGAACCGCTTCATCATGATGCTGCCACCGCCGTGCTTCATCATGATGCCACTGCTTGATTTTTGCAGTAAATTATCCATTTTAATGGCAGTTCCCTGTTTGCAAATGTTCTAACAAAACACTTCCCCCGTCCCTGTTTTGAAGGGACACCATTGCTGCATCCTGGGCTTAGCTCCGCCCACGATGACTGTGATTGGTTTAAAGACACAAACAGAGCGTTTTCTTCTCCTCTGACAAGATGCTGACGAGGTGAAGTCAGATGATTCTACGGCTGCATCCTGATGTTAGAAACCTAAAACCTAAAACGCCCGCAGAGTCGTCGCCGTACGATAACATCCGAGGCTGTGACGGACGGATCTGCTCTGCTGTGATTTCAGCTCGTCTTTCTCTTTTCCCGCCGTCCTCTGCGTCTCCTTTCTTTGCTCTCCTGTCCCACTTCCTGCCGGTCGCCTGCAGGCACAACCTGACCGGCGAGGAAGCACTAAAGCAAACCAAAGGACATCATTATGTTTGCTGTGCAGTTTTGATGGTGTTTCTGCTTGACTGAGTAAAACTAACCGGTTGTGTAGAGAGCAGAGAGAGGCCTGTTATTCTTCTTTTATTCATGTTTAGGGGATATTTCTGTCTGATTAGATGCTCTCCGTGTCCAACCAGGTGATCAGAGAGTCAAAGACTGAAATATATCATCACGTAGAAGGAAGCAGAGATCGACTTAATGAAGCAGGACAGCAAACAAACGATGACGTCCAGATGCTCTGTGTTCATAAAACAGAATGAAACAGGAGGACAGTCATATGAAAGGCTTCATCCCCTCTGGAAACGTTCCCCATTTACTGCTGATGGGAGCATGGAGTCTGTTTCATTTGGCCTTTTTGACAAGAATTTACAAAAACGGCTCTTTTATGTCAAACAGAAACAGATTTCTACAAACTAATGCTGGTTATTTAAAACAGACGGTGTAATTCTGATGATTTATAAAAGTCAGGCTTTTTAAACCTGCTTTTTGGAGCCACAGACCAACTCATCATCATCTTCTTCATCTCTTCATCTTCTGACTACCTGCTGAGTTCTGGCCTTGACGCAGTGGAAACAGAAGCTGTTTGTGTTTCCAGATGCAGACAGCTGGATATCTGCTGGCCTCTGTGTTGACATACAGAACACACGGCAACGGAGACACACATGTACACAAAGGAAACACACAACTACACACACATGGACAGAAAAAAGCTCTAACACATGTAGATGCTCCTCCTCGGTTCAATTATGTCACAGAAACAAACCAGAGCTCAGAATAAAAACAGGAACACGAGAGTTATTTAAAACTGAATCAGTACGACAGGATCCATCAGCAGGTGTCTGTGTGTGGTTGTTTTGTGTCTCTTTGTGG
>NW_007578923.1:190540-191194 GCF_000690725.1 Stegastes partitus
AGGTTTCATGTTTGATCGGTTTTAAATTTAAACTCAGTTGTTGTTTGAATTTCTAACCAAGAACTCCTGAGACATGTCCCGAGTCGGGTCGGCTGCTGTTTAGAAGATGCGACCCGTCTCTTAATGACCCGCTGGCTGTCTGACCAATGAGAGTTCAGAGCCTCGACCAATCAATCAACTGACCGGTCCATGTGAACAACGAGCCCTCCGGCTTCAGACTGAGGTTCTTTAGGTTCTGGACTCATTACTTGGATTCATGTCTTGACTGATCTTGAGCTGATCTGAGACCTGCTCGTTTCTGATTTACCTCCGATTGTTTCCACCTGAGACGTGGATTTGTCCGATTATCTGGAGCGCTCTCCTTGTTCTCAGAACCGGGTCTGACTGCTGATGAGCAGAACCAGCTCCGTGTAGATTCTCTGTGAGTCTGTGGAAGGCGGTGGGTAGCAGCGGAGCGGTCCAGATGGTGCCGGCTATGAAAATATTATCATAAGAGACTCTCCAGTGTTCTCAATTATCCCGACAAGGTCGGCTGGGGAAAACGAGCCTGGGTTGTGTAATAAACACAGTCAGAGCAGGAGTTCCTCCGTTATTTATAGACGCTGCCCTGGTTTCTGCTCCGCCTATAAATACCCTCCTCACCTGCACCGCTCA
>NW_007578923.1:191279-199577 GCF_000690725.1 Stegastes partitus
ACATCGTTTTGTTTTTGTTATTTGTCTAGTTGTGTTTGCTTTTTATCAGTTTGTAGCCATTTGGCACCTTTGTGCCCTTGTTATGTTTGTCGTTGAGCTTTTTTTTTTGTTCTTTTTTAATAGTTTTGCGTCTCTTTGTCGTTATTTTTGGTGTGTTTGTCGGTGATTTGTGTCTGTTGTAGGTATTGTGTACACCTTTGCGGTCGTGTTGCATTCACTTCCTGATATGTTGTCGTTCTGTTTTGCATCTCGCTGCTCTTTTCGTGTCTTTTCTTTCCGTGACAGCTGAACTTTGTGCCGTTGATGAAAAGCTGCAGCGTTCAGGTCTGACACCTCCTGAACGTCTCCACTGATCCACACTCCTCTGCTCTCAGATTAAGCCGAACACGTCGGCTCACCGCCGGCTGATTCAGGAGCTAATCCACGGCTCGCTGTAATAATTAAAGATAATTCAGCTCCTCCAATAATGATTGAGTGCGAGTGGAGGCTGAGGTGAGCTCGTCTGTTCCTCTCTCCTTCATATCGCCCATCTTTCCTGGAAGCTCCTCTCCATCCACACACTCTGCTAACGGCAGCCGCTCGGCCTGGTGGCTTCTGTGGATTCACAGCTCAGTGGTCTTCATTAAGGCGATGACTAAGAAATTATCCGTCCAGCATCCCACCGCCAATCTGCCCCGCAGCCGCCAGCGTTCCCACGATCTGCTGGCACTCATGGAGCACAGATTTACTGAGACAAACCTCCCCGGCTGTTATGTCACCGCTCAGCGCCGCTCGCAGAGGTCTGGATCTAAGCTACTTATTGTGAGCGGCTCGGCTCCTTATCGGGCCTTTAAAGAGACGACTTTATTGAGGAGAGTTTCCTCCCCGGCAGCGATCGGACTTTCTGTCCGTCTCTGGCTGCAGGCGGCTGATTCCCGTCCAGGGTTTCTTCCACGTCGCCGGAAAACACGACGATTTCCCGCCGAATGAGTTTTGAGACGCGTTTCTCATAATTTCCCCTCGAAGCTACGATCGAAGTCGCTGAAACTGAAACGAGCGTTTTTATCGGGTCGACGAGTTTCTGTCACAAAAACAAACCGGAGCTGAGAGTCAGAGCTGCTCAAGCAGACTGGGTCAGCCGGCGCCGACCAGTACAGCTTCATCTGCTTCCATCAGATGATCTGTTTCAGGGTTCAGCCGNATCAGTACAGACAGTTTGTTTTTTCCTGCCTAGAAATAAAGACGAGGAGAAGGAAACAGAGTTAATGTTCAGATTTGCATCCTGCTGATATGAATCCGCTGTTGGCTTCATGCATCCGTTCACTCAGTGAGGAGCAGAGATGCTGTCAGTGTGGCCTGCAGCCTCACCATCATCTTCCTCTTCATCACCATCCTCTTCATCACCATCCTCTTCCTCTGCGGCCTCCGGAGCGGCCGGTCCGTCCACAGCGGCTCACCAGAGCCGAGCCGACCAGCAGGGACGCCGGCGGCTCTCAGCCTGAGCGTGAAGCGTAACTCATTGGCTCTCACCAGGGAGGATCGGCGGCTAGCTTTGTGGTTGTTGTTGTCGTTAGCGCCGCTAGCGGCCCGGCTGGCGGCCAGAGAGATCCTCCGACGGGTCAGCGAGGCGTTCAGCGCCGAGACGCTGCCGGCTGTCGTGTGAACACGAGTTTAGTTTGAAACAGTTTAGCTGCTGTTTGGTTTGTGGACGTCGGTGTCGCTGTGCGTCTCTCTGAGCTCCTCTGATAGAGGTTCTGGTCTCTTTGCAGCTCCTGTAGTTGTGTTTGTGGTCATTTTCATCTGTTTGTGGTGATTTTATGGTTGTGTTGTGTCTCTTTCAGACATTTTGTGTCTATTTTTATTGTTTTACATCATTTTTTGTGCCTTTCTCGCCTCCTCTTTGTTCTTTTACTTTTTTCTTGGGTCTTGTTTTCTTTGTCGTTGTTTTCAGTGTTTACTGTTTTTTTGTGTGTTTGTCATCATTTTGTAAAGTTTTTGTTCTGCCTCCGTTTTAGACATTTTTTCTCTGTTTTAGTCGTTTTTATTCCATTTTTATATTTCTTCGTTGTCTTATCACGTCTTTTGGTTTCTTTGTGGTTCTTTTCTACGTTTACTTTTGTTTTTTTGTCTTTTGTGGTCATTTTGAATCTTTTTCTGGTTGTCCTGCGTCTCTTTTGACATTTTGTGAGTCTTTAGAGTCATTTTACATCGTTTTGTTTTTGTTATTTGTCTAGTTGTGTTTGCTTTTTATCAGTTTGTAGCCATTTGGCACCTTTGTGCCCTTGTTATGTTTGTCGTTGNGGTGTGTGTGGCACTAATTGAAAAGCTGGGTGCTGCCAGCCGGACACACTCTCTGATGGAAGTGTGAGGTTTGCCTCGGTGCCAGATTCTCTCCTCTCGGCCGACTGCAGGTTTCCAGCTGCAGCTCCAGAACCAGAACCATCGGATCTGAGTTCTTCCGGATCTTTTATTGGATCTCAGATGGCTCAGGACGGTCCAATGGGTTCAGCTTTCATCATTTTCTATTTATAGAGAATTATACATAAGTCACAGATTTACTGTGACGCTAAATTAACCAGCAGAAACATTAACGACGTCTAATTAGCGCCTGAGTGAAACCGACAACCTGCAAATCTAATTAGCAGCAGGAGTCGTCTGAGAACTGTTTAAACACACAAATTAATGCCTGAAAAAAAAAAAAACACTCATGTGGATGAAATATTATTGGATAAAAATATTTTTTAAATGTGTTTTTTTTTAAGTCCTATTTTTAAAATGTCCTAAAAATATTTAAACAATGTCAAAAAAATAGTTAAAAATATCACAAATAAAATTCTTAAAATGAAAATGATTAATGTCAGACAAAAGATTAAAACAAAATATCAAATAATTAAATAAATAAATATAAAAAGATGAAATCATGTTAATAAAATGTCCTAAAATGTTTTTTAAAAAATTAATTAAATTAATTGATTAAATTATTGATTAAACATAAAAACATTTTTCAAACTGTCAGTATGCTGCACATTTAAAATAAAAAAGTCAGGAAGATGAAAACAATTTAAAATGTTCAAAAAATGTATGTAAAATATTCAGAAAATTGAAACATGTTTTAGAGCATCAGAAAAATATTAAGACTGTTTGAAAATGTTTAAAAATTACAACAATTTAATAAGAAAAAATTAATATATTGCCTTGAAACTACAAGAAGATTTAAAAAATGGTGTAAAAATGTAAACATGTCTGAAAAAGGTACAAAACACAAAAAGTTTTATTCATTTTAATGCCTGAAAATATTAATAAAATATCTTAAACTATAAAAGATCTTAAAAATTGTTCATATAAGTCAGTGAAGCGTTGACTGATAACCAAACTGACAGCAGATCAGAAACAGTCTCTGTGTTTTGTTTTGTTATTTAAATGTTAATGAAAGGTTCTGACTCTTGGATCTTCAGAGTTTAATGAGCTCCACACATCGATTATCTGAAGTCGCTGCAGGTCACAGAGGAGCCTTCAGAGTCACGAACAGAGTTCAGACAGAAGCTCGTTAATCTGCACAATAAACTGTTTCCATTAATGATCTGCAGCCGGATTCTCTTCAGTTTAACTGCAGGAACAAACCACAGATCTGAGTTCAGTCTGAGGACCTGCAGCTTTAACGGCGTCAGGTTTGAGCCTGATGCATCGGCCTCTTCATCACCGCTGGCACCGCCGCCGTTACCGTGGAAACCTGCCAACACGCCATTACAGCACCCCGAACGGACGGAGGCGAGTTCTGGAAAATATCCTGAACGGATCCGGACACAAACCCACTGAACTGGTTCCACCGTCGCCTGCTGGACGCCGAGCAGCGTCCCGCTCATAGATACACAATAATACACAACAATACACATAAATACACAATAATACACAATAATACACAATAATACACAATAATATACAATAATACACAATAAATACACAATAATACACATAAATACACAATAATACACATAAATACACAATAATATACATAAATACACAATAATATACATAAATACACAATAATATACAATAATACACACAATTGAATGATTCACATTCCTGTTTAAAACTCCCGTGTAGAACAGTTTACGTTCTGACTGGACTTTTTATTGTTTTCTACTTTCTGTCAGTAAATCAATGAGCTCATTAAAAGTCAAAGAGGAGGTTTTAGGATATTTTTATTTATTGCAAAACNGCTGAGGCGTCCTCAGAAGTCGGGACTGTCAGCGGAGCTAAAACTCGTCCACACCAACACAGAAAGACACTTACTGTAATCGAGCCAATTAAAGTGGAATGAGCTCACATCCTCGGATGAATATTGTAAATGCCGTATGAATAATAAATTAACCCGCCGTGTGTGTGTGTGTGTGCGTGTGTGTGTGTATGTGTGTATGTGTGTGTGTGTGTGTGTGTGTGTGTGTGTGTGCGCGCTCTCATTGGCAGTTAATTGGGATGATGAACGTCTCCAGTCAGATCTCCCCGCTGGCAGCAGCAGCCTCGGCTTTGATCTGCTCGTCTTCGCTCTCACACGCTGCTCGCTGCCATAATTCGTCGCTTTTCGCTGTAAACCGACGTTCAGCCCACGGACGCGTCGTCGGGCCGCGTGTTGAGCAAAACTGATTCCCTTTAATGGAGACGCACATCGTCGCTGTCAGGTGGAAGATGTTTGGCCTTAAGTTAGCTTAGTTCCCTCACAGCGCCCTCTAGTGGTAGGACTGGGATTGTTCAGCAGCAGATGATGGTGTTGTGTTGTTAGAACGGTGTTATTATGGGATGTTATCATAATGGTGTTATTATGGGATGTTATTATAGGAAACGTATTATCGTGGCGTCTCGTGTCTTCAGCTGCGTTTTCAGCCAACATCAGGAGTTTACAGTCGCCTGTGGAAAACTGAACATTTATTAGCTGATTTTTTAAGAGTTAAAACAGAAAATATCCAAAAATGAATTCTGAATAGTCAAAAACACACTTAGAGAAATCTACAGGTGTGATTTCGTGACTTTTTTGTGTCAACAAATGTGAACGAAGACTTGAGGCACAGATTTCTGGTTTGTAGCATCATGATAGGACTTCTCTAATCTGAAGCCTTTGGATGATGGACGTCTGCAACACGTCTGGTCTGCTGAACGGTTAAATGTCCGGCAGTAGGAGCTTGAGTCAGAGACTTGATTTGAAATGTGAACTGAAGTTTCCTCCGATGACTTCTCAGATGATTTAAACCACAAACTGTGAATAAAAGATGGATTCAGCCAATTCTACAGTAGTTTATTTGCTGATTTAGGGCTTTTCTCCCCATTAAAGTAACAGCGGAGCTTGTTGAACCACTGAGAATTTGTTTAGAGGAGATTATATCAACCAGCCAATCAGCACGTCCACCTCTCAGCAGCTGCAGCTCTTATCAGTTTCTGCACAACATCCATCCATGACAGGGCTACACTTAGAGACAGACAACCAAGCACACTCACATTCACACCTACGGACAATTTACAATCACCAATTAACCTCAGCATGTTTCTGGACTGTGGGAGGAAGCCGGAGAACCCGGAGAGAACCCACGCTGCACGGGGAGAACATGGAGACTCCACGCAGGAAGATCCCGGGTGTCCTCACCGGGACGCCAACCGGCGACCTTCTAGCTGTGAGGCCACGATGCTAACCACTGATCCACCTGCAGCCCTTTTGCACAACATGCAGGAGAAAAACGTTTTAATGTTCATTCTTTATACGGTTTGTTTGCATGAAAACAGCTGAGCTAACCCACAACTAGACATCAGGAGTTTCCTTCTGTGCAGATTTGAATTTGGATAATTTTTCTAAAATTTCCGACATTTTACAGGAAACGTGATTTAACCTGATCTCGTCCTTTCTAATCAGCTCCACGTCTTGTTCTCCGTGCAGGTGAATCATTTATAAATCACATCATCTCTGCTTCGCTCTGCGTTGCCAAACACACGGCGCTCTATTATTAGCTGCTGGTGAAATCAGTGCAGCTCCTATAAATAACCACCAGGGACCAGGACCAGTGTGAGCTGTTGTGTTGCTCTTGTTGTGGGAGCGTTAATCCGTCCACACAGTCACGGCGTGGGGACTCTCCCGAAGACCGAAAGATAAAACGCTGACTTTTGGTGTGAAGGCTTGTTTTTAAGGTCAGCCTCTGAAGCCGTGGTTTGGCTCGACTGGTTTGAACAAACAGATGGATGTTTGTCCCAAGGACATGGATGAAGGAGAGGAGGAGGAGGAGGAGGAGGTGAAGGCTCACAATGGGGAACTGGAAGCATCTGGAACTGGATGAAGGAGGAGGAGAAACGTCGGGAAGATGATAAGAAAGAGGGATGTTAGCTCATAAACAAGAATAAATGGAAGAGGAAGGCGAGCCAACAGGGACATAAACGGATCAAAGCGTTTCCTTCTTGTTGATCTTGTTCTGCATCCAGACTCAGCCCCCGCTTTATTAAGACAGGAACGTTTTCTGCTTTTTCCTGTTGATAGATTGTAAGTGACGTTCAATATGAAGAGTCACTTTCCGTTATTCACAGTCAGGAAGGTGGTTTTTCCTCTCATTCGGCTTCTATGTGACTCACTGGTTCGGTGCTTCATTAACAAACCCAGTCCTCAAATCGTTTAAGAACTTCATCAAAACGGTATTTTCTTTACAAATAAACTATGTTCTATGATAAATGGTGTAATAGGTGGATTTAACATATCGTTGGTCACTTTAGGGGACGTGTTGGTTTGTCCAACATTTCAGCATCTCGTCATCAAACTCAGCTTTAAATCCTAAACTCAAGTCATTTTCCAGAACATCTAGTGATGAGCTTCAGACCTGAAAGAGTCTCGTCATCACTTCCTCTTCCTCTTAACTTGACTCAACTCAGACGTGGTCTCCATCCATCCATCATCCATCCATCCATCCATCCATCCATCCATCATCCATCCATCCATCCATCTATCCATCCATCCATCCATCCATCCATCATCCATCCATCCATCCATCCATCCATCCATTGTCTTCCGCTTCGTGGGGGCAGCAGGTGGAGCAGGTCATTCCAGACCTCCCTCCCCCCGGCGACCCTTTCCAGCTCTTCCTGGGGGATCCTGAGGCGTTCCCAGGCCAGCCCAGAGATAGAATCCCTCCAGCGGGTTCTGGGTCTGCCCCGGGGTCTCCTCCCAGGTGGACGTGGTTGGAAGACCTCCAGAGGAAGCCTCTCCAGAGGCATCCAGATCAGATGTCCAAACCACCTCAACTGGTTCCTTTAGACATGAAGGAGCAGCGGCTCTACTCCGACCTCCCTCCGGATGTCTGTGCTCCTCACCCTATCGCTAAGGCTGAGCCCAGACACCCTGAGGAGGAAGCTCGTTTCAGACGCTTGTATCTGCGATCTCATTCTTTTGGTCACGATTCAAAGACCATAGGTAAGGGCTGGGACGTAGATGGACTGGTCAATCCAGTACAGCGCCAGCATTACTGCTGAGCCGCCTGTCCACCATTTCCCCATCACTCGTGAACAAGATCCTGAGATACTTAAACTCCCTCGCTTGAGGAAGCAACTCCCCCCACCCGGAGGAGGCAGTCTACCGGTTTCCGGCAGAGGACCATGGCCCGGGACTTGGAGGTACTGATCCACATCGTGCTGAAGGTCACGGTGTGATGAAGCCAGCAGAACCACGTCGTCTGCAAAAAGCAGAGACGTGCTCTCAAAGACTGAAGTCATGACTGTGAGCTCTGAAAAAAAGTGCACCAGTAGAAGGAACTTTGTAGAAGCTGAAAACGTAACAACGGCTGATAAAAGTTATCACGCTATCGGCCAAAAGTCATCACGTTATCGGTTCAGGACTTTTATTACGTTATCGGCTTCTATAAACCCCCAAAAACCCCTGATAGGGAGGAAAAAACAGAACCAGGCTCAGGATGGGATGAGGCCCTAAAAAATCTGAATGTGATCGATCAGTTTATTAAAGTGTTCCCTCTGATATCCTGTGGATTCAGCCTGAGCGTGTCCAGACTCAGAACCAGTGATGGGGCTTCGCTCCAGGTGAGGTTCCTCCAGAGATCTTCACACACTTTGACTCTGAGCTGCTGCTGGTGGTCAGAACAACACCTGTAGCAAACATCCTGCCGTTTATTACGTAACGTCAGAACTGTGACTCACAAACAGCTGCTGCTTGCACACGTAGTGACCTCCACCGCCGCCGCCGCTGCACCGAGGTCGTTTTCAAAATAAAAGCCGTCCCAGTGCTGCTGCTGTGAAGCTAAAACCAGTTCAGGTTGTAAATAACGAAGACGTGGAGCTGAC
>NW_007578923.1:199824-204494 GCF_000690725.1 Stegastes partitus
GTGTGTGTGTGTGTGTGTGTGTGTGTGTGTGCGCGCGCAGACAACATCTCTGGGATCAATGGGGCTTCGTGGCTGACACACCTGTTCTATTTCTGCTCCGGTGCTGCTTCTAATATTTCAGACACAGTCGCTCCATGTTTTACACACCTGACCACACACACACACACACACACACACACAGCCTGGTTCTGCAGTTCCAGTAAATCATAATGTTCGTCGTATTAACTGCGTGACTCATGACATCAGGGGCGTCCCGGTCCCGATCTGATCTGGATCGGCGCTACGATCGTCCCGGGGGACGGGAGGCGGGTCTGAGGCTTCGTGGGGTTTTTAAAAATGTTCTTATGCAAATTGAAAACGAGCAACAACAGAGCAGAGTGCAGACATGTGAGGCTTATGTTGGTGGACTGATGGACCTGTTTGTCTTTACAAGGTGTGACCAAAAAGTTCAGTCTGCACAAACCAAAGGATTTAAATCTGGCCTCCTCCCCTAACCCTAACCCTAACCCTCCTGTGACGGTTGGAACCGAGGATGCTCCTGTCTGCTGATACCGAGTCCCAGTGTCATATTATTTTACAAGATAATACACATTTATATGAGCTTTAGGAGCTGCTTGTTCTCACTGTTTAATATTGAAGAGACCAGAGCAGGTGGGCAGAGAGTCTCCTGTGATGCTTCATCACCTTCAGGGTGATTTACTGTTAGTCACCTTTAAAATATTTGGTTTTTCTTTCAAACAACAGCAACTACCTTTACAGTAAGGACAGATGACTATCGTACTGTTTTTTGTGTGTGTTTGTTTTTTAACCATTAGCATATAATTAAATACCTTTTATTCTGTAAATTTACTAGTTTTTATCTGTAATTTAACAAAACTGGAAACATCTGTTGAACATTAAGTTGTTTAGAAAACTACGGTTAGAAACGTTAAAGAAAAACGTTAATGTTCCAGTGAGGTAAAAATAAAGATCAGCCTGTACCAAGCTGTCCACAGTTTTATTTCATGTGTTTGGACGAGGGCCATGCATCTTAATGAACACAAACAGCACAATGACTTTGTGTAAATACACCAGATTTAGCTTAAAGCCAGTTTCCATCCGTAGCTCTCGTTATTAGTAAAATAATCAATATATTGTTTCATATTAATCACATGTATAGATACACGATTATAAACGTAAAAACTGTTAAAATGAGTTCCAGAATTCAGTTCAAGTTAATAAAATAACTTAAAATAATAAAGTAAGGGCGCTGCTGGCCTCCGACATGAAACAATCTGCCTCCTCCTCTCTGAACCGGCGCCGACCCGACGCCCTGCACGGTTCTGTTCAGACGTCAACAGGGTTTGCAGCTGACCCATCAGCTGAGGCGGGATAACGCGGTGTGACAGAACGCTGAAGCTGGCAAATTAAAACCAACACCGTTAGCAGAACGTGATAACGACAATAAAGAGCATAAAGGACGCTGAAACAGGGAAAAACACTTTTTAAACCATCATGTCAGCGGTCAGCGGTTAAACCAAATGTCCTGAAGCTGAAGCTGAAACCCAAACCACAGGATGTGATTCTGTGATCCAGTTAGCAGCTACAGAGGAACGAATGACTGACGGACATGTGATGAAACACAGGATGTGGGTTTAAAAGACAACATTAGACAGACAGACCTGCTCCACATCACTGCTGCCACCAATGAAAACTGATTCTTGGTCACACAAACCAACCAAACGGCTGCACTTTAAAGCCTCGACTTGTTGTTTGTACTCCATCACTAAAGCAAAGGAAGGCAAGTTTATTCATATAACACGGTTTAATAACAAGGAAATTTAAATGTGCTTTACACAGAAGATAAAAAGCACCAAAAGAGGCATAAAACGATATAAAATAGACGTTTTGACACAATTAAAAGAGTTGAATAGAGAATAAAAAGCAAATTAAAGGCAGAAACAAACAGAAAAGTCTTCAGCAGTAAGTGTTTTATGTATTCTTTCTCTTTGGTGACCAACATTTGTGACTCGTGGTTTTAACAGAACCGATCGAAGCTGATTGCTGACTTTCAATCGTCTGTTCTTAGCTCTAAAAACAATGAATTCAGTTTTGTCTTCATGTGAGTGAAGACAGTTCTGACACGTCTAATTGTTGATGTATGAATGAAATGTGAATGTCGTTGTTTTCCATAATCTGAGCTGCTGGAATCATGTTGATATTGAACAGAAGAGGCCCCAGAATGGAGCCCTGGGGAACTCCACTGGTTCGTTTTGTCTGCTTATTATTATTAACAGTGTTGTCGTACTTTACGTGGACAGTGTTAAGATTCAAACCAGTTTAGTTCCACCCAGTTTTCTGACATTAACACGTGGTGTCTGTTGAAACTGCAGCGCCGGGATCCAATAACACCAAAACGGAGCGTCAACGGTGAATGACATTGAAGACTTCAACACGAGCAGCGCTGCCTTAGATGTGAGGACGTGTTGGAAATACTAAACCTTTCCTTTATAGATTTCTTTTTTGGGGGATTTTTTTGGATTTTTTGTGGCAGCAGCAGGAGAAGAGAGGAAATATTCTGAGAAACAGGGAAGACGTGCAACAAATCTGTGGATTCCTGAGAGGCAAGGTCGCCCAGAAAAGTTTACGAGATCCTTTAAAGTTAGTCAGAAAGAAGGAGAGACGCTGAATGTGGTACAGATTGTAGAATTAGTATTTCCTGCATGTACACAGGAGTAGGTTTGGTTTGAACGTTGGTGGAGTCACATTAAGTGCATCCTCCTCCAGGAAACTCTGAGCGTCAAACACTTCATCTGCTGCTCTCTGCTGAGTTTGTGCCGTTTCTTTATGAAGTAAACGTCTCGATTAATGTAAAGGAAATCACAGAAATCATGCCGTGTACCCAGCAGCAGTGGAAACGAGTCTGTTTTATGCATAACTTGTGCAGCTTCCAGCTCTGTTTGAAGTGGAGCTAATGCAGTCGAACCTGATGTGCTTTCTGTTGAGTCGGATCAGAGGACAAACATCACAGCATCAGGGATCATCAGTCCGTCAACACAGCAGACTGTGTGTTAATAACGATGCCATTAAGCTGTATTTATAGCTGCCTTTGTGAAGGAGAGCAGAGACAGAGGGCAGCAGGCGGCTCTATAAAAAGTTGGTTTTGTACATAAAAGTTAATTTGAGAGGATCAGATCTATTTATTCCTCGTCCTGCTCGGCTCTGATTATTTATAGAAATGTCATGTTTCATCCTAACAGACGTGAAGCAGGAATAAGAACGTCTATTTTTATTCCAAAGCGGCTCCGAAAATAAAACCGATTATTATAAATAAAACTGATTGATCACAGAATCTGTGACAAGAAATAATAATAATAGCAACAGGATTAGATCAGGTTCAGCTCTCTGGAGTCTGATTTAGTCTTCATGTTATAAATAATGATCTAAACAGAGACGACACGTGTCGATAAGGCCGCATGAAAGTATGAAAGCTGACATGTTTGGCTGCTTGTGTTTGTTTTTAAACAATCTTAATTTGATTAGAATTAAATAATTTTAAAAAGTGTTTTTCAGAAGGATTAGAGACAAAAAAACATGAGCAACGCAGCAAAAAAACACCAAACAATTAAAATAAGGAATCAGTTAAACAACCATAGAAATAGAAAATGACAAAAAAATAATGATAGAACAGTAAAATGACCATAAACAACAACAAAACAACAACAAAACAACAATATGTCAACAGTAAAATAACAAATAAATAAATTAAACAGATGTGAAAGATGTTTTTTTGCCAAAAGAAGTTTAAAACCATCGAGAGGTTTGGAGATAAATCAGAGTTCATTTTCGTCTGGTTCTGCTGCTGGACGGAGACTCTCAGGTCCAAACAGGTTCAGCTGATCTATAATCATATTGATCAGGGATTGGAAGTAGAACTTTACGAGGCGTCCAGAGTCTGAACCACTGGACTGAACTCGTGTGTGAAGAAGTTTAAAGTGTGAATCAGGATCAGTCGTCTGGTTTTTCTGCATCATGGTGAACCTAAAGACTTCCTGTTTGGTTAATTACACAACGAGCGCCGGCTCCTGATTGGTCAGATGGTTTAACGGTTTAAACATGTGACTGTCTGTCTGTGTCTCCTCCCCCAGCCTGGCGCTGCACCCGGAGCGCTCCCTGGTGGCCACCGGTCAGGTCGGCAAGGACCCGTACGTCTGCGTCTGGGACTCGTTCACCGTCCAGACCGTCTCCCTGCTGCGCGACGGACACACACACGGCATCGCCTGCCTGGCCTTCAGCGCCGACGGACAGGTGACACACACACACATGTTTAGAAACAACACACACATGTTTAATGACATCAGCGTGTTTATTGGGGCTGATCCAGCTGTGATGGTTGATGATGCATCCCTGATTCAGGCGGTATAAAAACGAGATGTGTGTCTGATGGTTTCTGAAGGACGCTCAGACTAAAGGTCACAGAGGAACAACAGAGGAGGAGGACGGAGCGACAGGAGCAGTGGGAGGAAGGTGGTGATGATTATGGAGATCGTTATCGTGGTTCAGTCAGAGGGTGAGCGAGATGCAGCCAGAAATGACTGATTTAGCCTCATAACTGATTCTCCATGATGACAACACCTGAGTTACCTGGAGGCCACCTGTGGATGTATTTTAAGGCTCACCTCAGACACACT
>NW_007578923.1:205504-209387 GCF_000690725.1 Stegastes partitus
TGCTGATCAGATGTCAGAGCGTCCTGGTCATGTGTCTCCACCTTTCAGCCTCCTGACGGCTGATTTACGTTTCATCTCAGACTCTTACCGGCAGCATCCCGTCTGACAGCCGCCGTCTTCTGGCAGGTTGAGGATAAATCCTGAACAGAACTCAGCTCGGCGTGTCGTCACTCCTCAATATGCTGAGTGTTCTGCACTCAGAGTAAATGAGTCGAGTGTCAGAAGCAGGTCGGTGCTTCCTTTGAACTGCAGCTTCACCTCAGAAACCCTCCGACTGGAGCCTCCTCGGCGGCGTTAGCGTCGGCTCGTCTGTCAGCGTCTGAATCAACCTGGTGGCTGGTCGCCTTAAACCTCCTGAGTCACGGTTCATCTGTCAGACGAGGATCAGACTATAATCAGGGTAGAAACACATCTCGTCAGCTTTTAGGACTCAGTCTGTTGTTGTTTCCTCCTTTAAAGAGCTCAAAAACACTGAAAGGCTGCGTCTGAAATGTGATATTTCATTCTCTAGGTGCAGTATTTCAACTCCTTGTGCAACATTTCGTGATCGTGTGTAATCTTACTGTTCTGCCTACAATTATTGCAGGTTCTTACTGCTTTATTCCAGCTTTAAAGTTTATTATTTAGATTTAGAAGTCATGAATACGTCTCATTGCTTTTCTATCAGGAGCTGCTTTAATTCTCTAAAATCCAACACAGGGATTGACTTCAGGATGAATAAAGTTCTGCCTCATCCTATTAAATATTATTAAAAACATTAAAAACGGACAAAAAAAAAATCTTACAGAACTTTTTTCAAGCAAAATATTTATTTTACATGAATTTTTAACTCTTATCAGGAAGAAAAGTGATGCTTTAAAACACATTGCTGTTTTTTTTAAAAATTTTGTTCATTTTTATTCTAAATTAAAATCTTATTTTTGTAATTTTCTTTTTTTTTTTTTTAATCTCCAGAAATCTGTTCTTTCAAAACACCTTCAGATGAATCTTCTGTGAACAGGATGAGCTATTAGTTGATTTTAATATCAGAACATGAAGTCAGGACTTTATTTCTTGTTTATTCTCAGTTTCACTCCTTAAAAAACAAAGTTTGACCCCAACAATGTGTGTTTAATGATCAGTTTGAAGTGTCTGAAGTTGTCCAGATGTGTTCAGATCGAGGAGGAGACTCAAGCTGAAGATAAATCACATCCTCAAGTCGTTTTAATTAAGTTAACTTGAGTTTAGTTTTAAATCAACTAATGCAGAAACTTGAGTTTAAAACACACATAATTAAATTGATGCAACATTATTGTGTCACCGACAAAATGTTGTTTTTACCTTAAAAGCTTCGTCTAAATACGAAAATTTGAAAACCATTTAAACCAAATCTTTAAACCATGAATTTTTCCTCTTGAATCTCTTTCTACGCTGCTGATCCCCCTTTAAGTCTTTCAGATGATATTTCAACAATATTTACATGATTAAACACAAATTATTGATTTAAACATGATCAATGGATCAGATTAAATGGACCGCTTTGATTGGCTCATTAATAATTAATGAAGCAAATGTGCTCGTTTGTGTGAAGTCATTAATTATATACTAGAGAAGTTCTTTTGGCAAACAGCTTGTTGGTGTTTCTGTTCACACAAATATCGACATTAAAGGACAAAACAAACAAAGTGTTTAGTCGACCCGTCCATCAGCCCGACCTCCTCCCATTACCACCTGTATGACGTCATCAGCAGATTCAAAGCCCACAAACAGACAAAACTGCCAAAAAACCCACTTCAGAGTTCAGTTTTCTCTCCGTTCGGTCCGAGGCCGGTTCCTCCTCGGTTACAAACTAATGCACAACAATCCTGCTGAGTCGTGAAGTGATTCCTGCTGAGTCGCCGCTTTGTGCCGCCGGCCGGTCCCGACCAGAGGCTAAATCAAAATAAACACGGAATCAATAAAACAATCATAAATCCAGCTTAATAATAAATCAAGCGCGCGGCGTTGGGCTGCAGCTGAGTTATGACGAAGCCGAGCCGGAGTCAGAACCCAGAATTATTCTGAACCTGCAGCTCTTTGAGATCCGATTCCTGCTGCTGCTGCCTCAGAGGAACCGTCTGATCCGCTCAGAGCTCGGCCTTCAGATTTACCTCTAACCTAAAGCTCCTTTGTCTCGTCGGCTTTGACAGAGAGACATTCAGCTTTAAAGCGTTGCCGTGCCAACGCAGCCTCTCATGAGTCACGTCTGAGTTTATAAAGTTTAACTGATTTTACATTTAATTCACACCTTAGTTCAGTTTGATGAATCCATGAAAACATCACTAATTCACACCTGACAGCAGAAACCACTCATGAAATCCAGCTTCATGGTGAGTCTTTGTCATTTCGGATCAGCACCCGTCTCTGTCTCTGCAGCGCTTGGCGTCGGTCGGCCTGGACGCCAAGAACACCGTCTGCATCTGGGAGTGGAAACGAGGGAAGGTCCTGGCCACGGCCACCGGACACTCGGACAGGGTGAGGCTGCTCGCTGTCCCTCTGTGTGCAGTAATGAAGCCGTTTGTCTTGGTTAACCTGCGTCCTGTCCTGCAGATCTTCGACATCTGCTGGGACCCGTTTCAGCAGAACCGGCTGGTGAGCTGCGGAGTCAAACACATCAAGGTAAAGATCAGAACACACTCGTCGGGGCTTCTTTCTGTCGCTGTGTTGATCCCAAACAGGAGACGAGACACAAACCAATCCTCCATTTTCACCCAAACGCTGAATGACAAGAAGAAGCTCCTCCCACAGAACACCTGTGTCAACGGGCCAGGTGTAGAACTAGGCAGAAATAAAATACAGTGCTCAGAACTATGCTTTTAGTTTGTGTATAATCACCTGAACATGTGTGAGGTTAGAACGAGACGTTAATGTTTCCAGAGGAAGCAGGTTGTCCTTCATGTGTTTCTACGGTGGCCCAGAGTGGACAGACTCCGCCTCCAGAGAGCTGAGTTCATGATAAATTAATCTGCAACCCCCCTGGACAGCATTTAATCGTTTATTCAATGCAACTGTAATAAAAAAAAAGAATAAACAGAAGTGATTTGTGCACATATAAGAAGAAAACTAATCATCTATTTGAGGGTTGAAGGTAAATTTATGGTTTAATGAATGAAAACATCAGACGAGTCCTGAAGCTTTGAAATTTACAGCGAGGAGAAACTCTCTAAAAACGTGTTCATCGTATGAAACCAGAACAGAAACATCTTCGGTCCTTGCTTTCTGATCACCTCTGTGTGTCTTCTCTGTAGTTCTGGTCTCTGTGTGGAAACGCTCTCACGCCGAAGCGAGGCATCTTCGGCAAGACGGGCGACCTGCAGACCATCCTGTGCATCGCGTCGGCCAAAGACGACGTCACGTACTCGGGCGCGCTCAACGGAGACATCTACGTCTGGAAGGGCCTCAACCTGATACGAACGGTTCAGTCGGCCCACGGGGTGAGTCCAGAACACCACAGAGTCCTTCATGGAGGTTCTGGGCCTTTTGGTTTTCTTCTCATCTTCACTCACTGCAACATAAAGTCCTGCAGCTCCGTGGAAACAGAACAACCACAGCTAGACGTTAAGACGTTTTTATCCAGGATGACGTCCACGTAATGACTCCTCCTGCAACCAGGATGGTTTCTAGCAACACGAAACTTTGACCCCATTTTCCTCTAAAGCTAGTCAACGTGGTTCGGCTTGGCCCGACCCAACCCATGGTTCTGATGTTTGTAAAGGACAGACTAGAGAAGGAGTTAGCATAAATGACGCTAACCCAGCAGACGAGCATGAAACAAGAATATTTTGCAAACCTGACTTTAGCATTTAGAAGCAACCCTGCTGGTCTAAACCCTGGTCTAAACCCTGGTCTAAACCCTGGTCTAAAC
>NW_007578923.1:210083-216210 GCF_000690725.1 Stegastes partitus
CTGGTCTAAACCCTGGTCTAAACCCTGCTGGTCTAAACCCTGGTCTAAACCCTGGTCTAAACCCTGGTCTAAAGCCTGACTGTATATATATGTGTGTTGTGAGCAGGCCGGGATCTTCAGCATGTATTCCTGTGAGGAGGGTTTCGCCACCGGAGGCAGAGACGGCTGCATACGACTCTGGGACGTCGACTTCAAGCCGATCACCAAGATCGACCTGCGGGAGGCCGAGCAGGGATACAAAGGTACGGCGCCGTTACACCAAACCCACGATCCAAACGCCCAGAACCTGACATTAACACAGTTTAAAGGAAAAAGTCAGACTCTTGACGGACTGAAATGAGAATCACGTGTTTGTCGGAGACCTTGGAACGACTTTTGTTTCAACTTGAAGCGTGTTTTGAGAACCAGCACATCTCTTCTTCTTCTGAAGCCGAGCTCTCCTCCGTCTGCTGGAGGCAAGTATGAAGAGAAGAGAAAAGCTCATTTAGAAATCTTTTGTCACTTGAAGGTTTCGACGCCGTCGTGTCCTCCAGGCTTTCTCTCTTTCTCTCTCCGGCGATATTTGAAGAGAAGTTTGTCGTCGTGTGTCAGAGATCACAGCGACCTGATTCTGGTTCCTTTGATGAGAAGTTTTCAGCAGCAGACGTGTGAAAGTTTGTCGTCTTCAGTCTTCAGCAGGGAGCTGACCTGATTTGGTAGAGATCCAGAGGTAGGAGGTTTGAACCCCTCTCCTCCTTCACATTCCTAAACGTGGCTCTCAGCAGGAGGTGGAGGCGTTAATCCCACGGCCTCCCTTCAACATCTCCTCTGAAGATTTGTGAGGAGAAAGTTAAGAGGGAAGAGATGAAAGGAAGGAGGTAAAGGTTGGAAATGGCCTCGTTCTGGAGGAGGTGGAGACGTTCAACGTTCCTCTTCAGGAGGAGATGGTTTTCTGCAGCAGACAACAGAATGCATCGATTCTGCAGTGGAGGATTTCCTCTTATGAGCAAATGAAAATAAAAACTTTATTAAGCTGCAGGTGTCTCAGTGGTTAGCATCGTGGCCTCACAGCTAGAAGGTCGCTGGTTGGCGTCCCGGTGAGGACACCCGGGATCTTCCTGCGTGGAGTCTCCATGTTCTCCCCGTGCAGCGTGGGTTCTCTCCGGGTTCTCCGGCTTCCTCCCACAGTCCAGAAACATGCTGAGGTTAATTGGTGATTGTAAATTGTCCGTAGGTGTGAATGTGAGTGTGCTTGGTTGTCTGTCTCTAAGTGTAGCCCTGTGATAGACTGGTTACCTGTCCAGGTGAACCTGCCTTCACCCTGAGTCAGCTGGGATAGGCTCCGTCCCCCATGACCCTAGTGAGGATGAAGGTGTAGAGATGATGGATGAACACAGATTCCCATAAACGACTCAGTAATAAAAGTCTTCTGCCTCAGTCCAACCTGCACCACTGATATGAGGTAAACCTGGACCTTCAGGACTTTTATGGTTTTATGGTTTTATAAACAGGATGTGTGGTTGAAGCGTCTTCCCTTTCTTCTACCTTCTGGCTGCTATCCTGCTTTGTGAGGCGACACATCAGAACTCCTTCCCACGCCTGCCTCACTCTGCTCCACCTGTGCTGGAAGTTTAAAGAAATTCCCCAATTATCTCCAATTTGCCTCATAAGCTGGTCTGCTATCAGGTTGTTTAGGCTGGCGAGCCTCCGGGGAGAAGTTTCTAACAGAGTTACAGGAAGCGTGGCGCGCTGAGTCATGCCGTCAGCGACAGCAGATGCTCTAATTGGCGAGCGCTGCTCTGCTGAACGGCTCTGCTAATTAAATTTTAGATTCCGGGGAACAGGAGTTTAACAGCGAGGCTGGAAGAGGAAAAACTCTCAGAGTCTCCTTCTTACTTTTTTGTTCTCTCTCTGACAGGAAGTGTTTGCTTCTTCTTCACAGAACATTTAAACGCTCTGCTGCAGGAATAAACCAGTAAAAGCCTCTTTTTGATCACACATGACTGGTTAATGGTCTCAGAACAGGACCGGAGCTGGAAGCTGCTTCATCACAGTCCTGCAAAGTGCTGTTGATCTAAATGCAGTTATGACCTGGAAGGGACTTAAAAATCTTCTCTAGCGATGAAGGTCGTTAAACATCATTAATGTGATTCTGGGTTCAGAAACATGATGTGGATTCATACAAACAGCTGATTTGACACTTTGGTACAGTTCTCTGAACTTTTAAAACTTTGTTTGATGCTCTAACATCTTTGAACTGATTAATCATAAATCATAGTGAACAAAAAAGTAGCTCTGCTTTGAGCTAGCTAGCCTAGCTTAGCAGAAAAGCTAAAAAACAGGATAAAACCAAACAGTCCAGTTGCATTTAGGCTACATAAGGCTAGCCATTAGCTTTAGCTTAGCCTAAATTAGCCACTTCTTCCTGTTAGCAGAAATGTGTAAATTCAGTTTTGATACTTCAATCAGAGGTTTTACATATTTAAATGTATTTAAATTATAGCGAATAATAGAGATCGGCTATACGCTAACTAGCCTAGCTTAGCAGAGTAGCATAGCTAGAAAAGCTAAACTTGATTTAAACTTGTTGTTCTTGTTTGTTGAAGTTTGAAAACTGTTTGTTGCAGTGAAGCACCTCAAACTCCAACATTCATGTCAAGGTTTATTTATTAAATCTCTGCTAAGCTCAGATAAAAACAGCTGAAGGAGAGACGAGGACGTGTTCTGTTTGTGGATCCGTCAGAGGGCAGCAGGTTTTATGTGAGTCGTGATTATTCATTAATAATTATTAATCAGCCTCAAAGAACAGCACGGTGGTTTGAAGCTGGTCAGCAACAGCTCTGGTTTTTATGCAGTGAAAAAACTCAAGACAGTAAGATGTGTGTGTCATTAGTCCATTGTGGTGTGTTGTAGGTGTTAAAGGAGTCACCGTGAGACAGTTTTTATTGTTTTAAAGCCATAAATCTGACAGAACAGAACTATGTTGTGACCTGAAGCAGCAGACGGAGGAAGCAGGTTCTGTGGAGGTTGTTTCTTCATTCAGGCTGTAAATCTGAAACCCGGCGACTCTCAGGACGGACGTCGATGTAATGAACCGAGTAATGACGTCTGCTGCTCGTTAGCCGGAGTTAATGGGAGCCGCCGGTCGAATCAGAACCGTTTCCTCGTCAATAATCATCGATGAGTCCTCTGGAGCTCCCAGCTCCATCCTCTCATTCATCTTGTTGGTTTTCTATCCTCCTTCCTTGTCTTTGGCTTTAATGCCGTCTGATTCTCTCCTCTGTTGTTCCTCCAGACGTTACGACACTTTTCACTCCTGAACTCGTCGTTCTTCCTTCTTCCTGCAGGTTTGTCTATTCGCAGCGTTTGCTGGCGAGCCGACCGGATTCTGGCGGGAACTCAGGACAGCGAGATCTTTGAGGTGAGAAATCAGACGATATGAAACCAAAGCTCGGCCTCCTGCTGCTGCTCCCCACGGCGACGGCATGAAAAGGGTTTTATTTTGGTTCAGTTAATGTTTCCTGATGAACGCTGCTTCTCATGAACAAAATGTTTTAAAACGACTGAAAGAACAAATGTATGAAAGTAAAACCCTGACTGGTGTGATCTGGTTAGAATCAGTCAAACAGTGCAGGTAGATTCACCTGTTCACTGGAAAAACAGCAAAAGTTCATATAAAAACATAAAACTGTGGACTGATGATGATCCACATCACTGATGAATATCTCAGAGAAATTAATTAAAACAAAACGTCTGATTTCCTGAAAACACTTTGTGCAAATGATAAAGAACGACTCAATTAAAAGAGGATTTGTTCTGAAAAGTGAAAAAAATAAAAAAAAAAACAGTGAAAATTACAAATATTATGTTGTTTCATGTATAGAATTAAATTGATCTAATTATCTGAATATTTCTGTGTATTAATGAAAACTATTTTGGTTTTTATTTTTATTTTCAGTTTATTTAATTCAGTAAAAATATATAATTATCTGTAAGAAATCTGAACTTATTGGGAAAAGCTGTGACTGTTGTTTTAAAGTAAATAACATCTATTAAAATGTGCAACGTAGATGAAAATAAAAGTTTATTTTTAATATATCAACAGTAAAAAAAAAAAAAAAAGTCCACATCCGGTGTGAAATAAAATTGCAGCAAAAAAAATGTCAATATTTGAATTGTATGTGCCAATATCGTTAATATTTTTATTTTAGTTTAGTTTTTAAATTTTCCAGTGTGACTGTATTCCACAGTTTTGTTTTTTTTGTTTTGTTTTTTTCTTGCTGCCAGATTTTCACAGTTTTTGTTTTTGTCAGATTTTTTTATTTCCTTTACGGTGCAAAGTAAAGTACACGTCAACCAAACCCAGTCTGGTTTCATCCAGTGTGTCGGTCCAGCTTGTTCGCTTTCTGTTTTTAACTAAATCACCTCCAGCCTGTTTAAGCTCCATCCAGGTGTTTAAGCTCCGTCCAGGTGTTAAAGCTCTGTCCAGGTGTTAAAGCTCCATCCAGATGTTAAAGCTCTGTCCAGGTGTTTAAGGTTCATCCAGGTGTTTAAGCTCCATCCAGGTGTTAAAGCTCCATCCAGGTGTTTAAGGTTCATCCAGATGTTAAAGCTCCATCCAGGTGTTTAAGGTGCATCCAGGTGTTTAACGCGTCCTGCTGCTGTGTTCCAGGTGATGGTCAGGGACCGGGACAAGCCGCTGCTCATCATGCAGGGACACAGCGAGGGCGAGCTCTGGGCGCTGGACGTTCACCCCAAGAAGCCTCTGGCCGTCACCGGCAGCGACGACCGCTCCGTCAGGTCTGGAAGCTGAACTGGGAGCTGCCCAGTATGAGTAACCGGCCCCAGTAGAGGAGCCTCCACTCCCACTGGAGACCAATTAGAGGCGAAAACACTCGTCAGCAGCAGCAGCAGCACCGACCAGGACGCTGCTGACGAGTGTTCTTGGTTTTTCCTTCTTTCTCTCACATAATTGTTTTTTTAAATTTAATTAACCCTTCGCTTTGCTCGTCAGCAGTTTGCAGCTTTAACGAGGTTTTAGTTCAGGAGGCTGAACACGTAGAACATCTGCTGACGTCTGTTTCATGATAAACGTGATTTAAGCAGGTTTTTACTTCAGTTAAACACCTCGTTCAGCTTCTGAAGCCCAAAACCTGCTGACGTTTATAAAGAACCATGAACCCGACACCACGGATCAGAACCAGGAAGTGTTCCGTCAGAAAAATGAACCAAATCTGAGCCTGAAACTTTGATATTTAATTAAAACTACTTTATTCTACGCATCTAATTTAGAACATTTTCCCAAACAAACCGTTTGTTCAACCAGATTCTGTTAAAAACAAAAATCTTAAATATTCTTTGGCTGAGAATCCACGAGTGACTCCATCCTGATCAAGAGTCGTTTTTGGTTGAACTGCAGGTAAACAGAATATTTCTAGAAGGTCGAGTCATCGTTTCTCTCCAGTCTTAGTAAAAACCGGGTGGACTCAGCAAAACGTTGTTCATGTTGATTCCAGTTTTTCAGTTTTTTCTGAAATAATGAAACAAAGAACTTCACGTTTTTGTTAATCTGTGTGATTTATGGCCTTTCTGGTTCTCCTTCCTTCTAGTCCTGGTTGTTCTGTTTCCACTGAGGAGCAGGACTTCATGTTTAGTGAGAAATGAGTCCACGGTGGGTTCAAATGTGACAGAACTAAAGAAACATCCAGTCGGGGCCTCGTAGGTCCTTAAAGGCTCAGGTTTGGTGACAGTCGACGTCCTTTAGGTTGAACAAAGGCCTGTGTGTGTTCCAGGCTGTGGAGTCTGGTGGACCACGCCCTCATCGCTCGCTGCAACATGGAGGAGGCGGTCCGCAGCGTGGCCTTCAGCGTGGACGGGTCCCAGCTGGCTCTGGGCATGAAGGACGGGTCCTTCACCGTGCTGAGAGTCCGGTGAGCCCCGGCGTCCGGTCTGGTAGCCGACGACCGGAGCGACTGACCGACTAACGGGTGTTTGTGGTCTCAGGGACATGACGGAGGTGGTCCACATCAAGGACCGGAAGGAGGTCATCCACGAGATGAAGTTCTCTCCAGACGGAGCGTATCTGGCCGTGGGCTCCAACGACGGGCTGGTGGACGTCTACGCCGTGGCCCAGAGATACAAGAAGGTA
>NW_007578923.1:217964-220871 GCF_000690725.1 Stegastes partitus
GGAAGCCGGTGGTCAGTAAGGAGGAGGTCAAAGGTCAGCGCTGGGCGTCCTGGAGCGGCGTCCTGGGCTCTGAGGTCAGCGGCATCTGGCCCAAGTACTGCGACCTGACGGAGATCAACGCCGTGGACGCCAACCACGCCGCCGCCGTGCTGGTCGCCGGGGACGACCTGGGCCTGGTGAAGCTGTACCGCTTCCCCTGCATCAGGAAAGGTGTCCGCCGCCGCCTCCTGCTCTCAGCTCTCAGCCTTCAGCCTCCTCTGTTCTGGGTTTTAATGTGGTTTTGTCTCCAAGGAGCCAAGTTCAAGAAGTACATCGGACACTCGGCCCACGTCACCAACGTCCGCTGGTCGCACGACCTGCAGTGGGTTCTGACCACCGGCGGCGCCGACCACGCCCTCTTCCAGTGGAGGTTCCTGCCGGAGTCGGTGATGAACGGAGGTCTGGACGTCAACGTGCAAGGTGGGCGGTGGCGGGAGGCCTTCAGCCAATCAGAGGTTTGATTAGATCAGCTGGTAGAACAGTGAAGGTGGAGAAGATGATGAGGTTCCTGAGTTAGAGGAGGAACCTGGTCAGTGATGGTGAAGGCATCCAGAGGAACCAGACTGTTAAAAATAAATAAAAATAGTAAAAATCAGGCAACAAAAATACGTTAAAAAACTGTAGAATACTAGAACGTAATAAACTATAAAATAGCAGCAATGTCTGTAAAATAATTAGATTTTTTCAATTTAAGGTCACATGTAATAAAAAATAAAAAACGAATTACTGTTGTCAAAGTAAAGAACAAATCAATCCTATTGGTGATTTAAATACTGTAAAAATAATTGTTTAATTTTACCGTTTTTTTACTGATTTAAATACAGTAGAAATAGTATAAGTTTATGAACAAACAAAGAACAAATTACAAACTTTTTTTTGTTTTTTTACAGTTTTGTACGTTTTAAGGGTCATCATGTAAATAATACTTTTTATGTGATTTTACTGGATATTATATGTATTTTAACAAAACAGGGAAATATTATATAAACAAAAATTATTTACCATTTTTAAATTCTTAATGTACCTTTTTTTTTTTTAAATAACAGCAAATATCTGTTCAAAAAAAGTTTTTTTTTTCGATACAATTTACTGTTTGTAAAATTACAGACTCTAGATGTGAACATGATGAACTGGGTCATATTAATTATTATTATAATTAGTTATATTAACGCACATCAGCCTGTAGATAAATACAGCTGAGTGTCATCTGCATAAAGTAGAAGTTCGTGCTGGTTTTCTTCATGAAGCAGGTACAAGTGAAAAGTATCGGTACAAGTACAGAACCCTGGAGAACTCCATGACTAACCTTCTCTAACTGGATTGTTCATGTTTGTTTTCACCACCACAGTTAACAAATCAGAACTCGTGTTTGTTTCCCCTCCAGACGGCCACGGCGACTCCAACAGCGAGGAGTCGGACAGCGACGTGTCCGACGTGCCGGAGCTCGACTCCGACATCGAGCAGGAGACTCAGATCAACTACGACCGGCAGGTAGGAAGCGTCTCCGCGGCGACTCCACGGAGACGCTCCGATCCCAACGTCTCCGCTCTCGTCGCCGTCGGCCTGTTGCCATGGCGACGATGCAACACGCCTTATCTCCTCTTGCAGCCGCCGCCTGGCTCTGGGCCGGCGAGCGCTGCAATCTGCTGTTTGTAGATAGAGCTCCGAGTGAATGGACGTGACACAGTGGGATGTTTACGCTCATTGTCTCCGCTCAGCCTCCTCATCTGCATCTCGTCCTTCACTCCTCGCCTTCCTTCCTCCCTCCTCACTTCCTTTAACCTTCTCCTGAATCTCCTTCCAGCTTCTTTTATCCTTCATTTCTCTCTTAACTTTGCATTTCTTCCTCCTTCACGCTGTCTGGTTCTGGTCGACACTAGAATATCTACAGTTTGATGGGTTTCAACACAAAATGAGACTAAAATACGAAACGGAAACTGCACAAAACTAACAAAACATTTCATTTTTTTTCTAAATACCTGCAAACTTAATGACTTTGCCGTCAGCTAGTGCTAATTAGCAACTCTTAGCATGTCTGTGTAAGCCGTAGCAGCTGAGAAATCAATAATTATAGACTGTTTAATCCCACACAATACCAATAATTACTACTTGTTTTTTTAACAAGCTACACAGGTCACACATTTAATATGAACACAGCAATGAAAAATAAATAAATTTGAACACATTAAAACAAAGAGATTAAGTAGTGAGAAGGCAAAAAGAATCAGGTTTGAGGTGAAATAAATAAGAAACAAAAAATAAATGATATTAGAATAACACCGACATGGCAGTGTTCAGATTATCTGCTAAATATATGTATTGTGATGTGAAATAAATCAGCAGCTGTCAGCAGATTGGACAGAATGAGCAGCTCTGGAGGGATGATGTGGGAGAACGCATCTGCAGACAAAACCAACATTATTTGTAAAAGCTGCAGAATGAGTTCTCCTCTAAACACAGTTTGTTTTAATGCAAACCATCTGGAGGGTTTGTTGTGAAGCGAAACACCGGCAGAGACATCTGGAGCAGGTTCTGTTTCTATCAGAATGCATCCAGATCTCTTCATTCATTCATTCAACCTTTATTTACAGCTCACGTAATCATTTTAAATGACAGCAAAACTTAAACAGAATCAACAGTAATCCACAAGTAAACAAACAAACAGAAGCTTGTAGTGACGGTTTTAAACAGACCAACAGTCGTGTTCAGTTTTAATGTTGTAAAATGTTCCAGGTGTGTTTAGCACGAAGAATAAAACCAGTTTTCACGCAAACATCCTGTTCAGAGGCTCATGAATGTAAAGGAACCACATCAGTCTGGTCTGACTGCTGGAAACTTTATCATCCAGCTGCTTCTGCTCACCTGTTT
>NW_007578923.1:221897-224941 GCF_000690725.1 Stegastes partitus
AGCCCGTCGAGCTGCTGCCTTCAACTGTCACACCATCACAAAATCAAGACAAACAATGAAACTGAAGGGTTTACAGAGATGAAGCGTTTGAATCTCCATCCATCAGGGAGCACAAAGCGTCTCCTTTCAGATGATATTTTCTTGATTCCTGCTTCATAACGCCACGCGGCGAGGAGGAAGCAGACGGCGTAGATTCCAGTCACAGCTAAACGCTCTGTGACTCCCGGCGCTGATCCGCCGTGACGCTCCAGAAACGTTGAGCAGAGTGAAAGTGGAGCGCTGCCAGTCCCGACCCTCCTGGGAGCCCAGGCGCTCCCCGTGAGGCGCTCCAAACACGCCGACTCAACCTCAGCACAGTCATTTGCATGAAGAATGAGCGCCGGGCGAATCTCTGCGCTCGCTGTCAGCCTCCAATCAACACACAGCAGATGGCATCGATTCAGTTTGTCCTGTTATGATTATTTGTGTTCTGGCGTATGGGAGCTGTGAGGGATTTAAATCTGAGGATGTCAGGAGGAAGAGGCGCTAACGGGAGGCAGCGTGTTGTCATGGATTCACCGAGTTACGCAACAGTTTGTTTACATTCTGGTAAACTGGTGTTAGCAGCAGATATCAGATAATGTCGACACAAGTGGATTAGTGAGCAGGCCCACTGTCTGCAGGAGACACAAAACCACCACGAAGAGACACAACATGACCACAAAGAGACACAACACGACCACAAAGAGACTCAACATGACCACAAAGAGACACAACATGACCACAAAGAGACACAACACGACCACAAAGACACACAACACAACCACAAAGACACAACACGACCACAAAGACACACAACATGACCACAAAGACACAACATGACCACAGAGAGACACAACACGACCACAAAGACACACAACACCACCACAAAGAGACACAACACGACCACAAAGACACACAACACGACCACAAAGACACACAACAAGACCACGAAGAGACACAACATGACCACGAAGACACACAACACGACCACAAAGACACAACATGACCACAGAGAGACACAACACGACCACAAAGAGACACAACACGACCACGAAGAGACACAACATGACCACAAAGACACACAACACGACCACAAAGACGTACAAACTAATCACAGTGCACGGTGCATAATTACTTAAAAGAGGTACAAAACAAACACAGAGGGACAGAAAACCAGCACAGACACACAAAAAATACCATAAATAGACTTAAATGTTCACAAAAAAATCAGAATGAAGACAAATGACCACAAAGACATACACAATTACTACAAAGAGACGCAGAAAAATCACAAAAAAGACATAAAATGACCACAAACAGACACAGAAAGACCACAGAGACATGCAAAGTGATCAAAAAGACACAAAATGACCACAAACACATGCAAAATGGCCATTAAAAGAAAAATTACTTTCACAAAATCCCCACAAATAGAAAAATGGCCAGAAAAAGACAACAAAATGACTTTAAAGAATCACAAAATGACCACAAAGAGACACAAAATCACTAAAAAGATGCAAAAATAATACACAAACAGAAACAAAATGACCATTAAAAGAAAAACTGCTTGCACGGAGACAGCAAAGGACTTTAAAGACTCACAAAACCACCACAAAAAGGCACAGAAGACCCAAAAGGGACACAAAACGACCACAAACAGATACAAAATGACCATAAATACACAAAAATTACCACAAACAGACACAAAATGACCACAAAGACACACAAAAGGACACAACACGACTGTAAACTACACTTTGGTTTGTTGTGTTTTTGTGTTTCTGTCGGTGTCGGTGTTCTGAGGATCTTCCTGTTTCATCACTCAGCCACCAGCATTAATTCACGTCATGTTTGTTTAGTGTAAGTCTCCCTGATTCAGAGTGTATCTGCTGAATATGCACCTGTGCTGTTCACCTGTGTGCAGGTGTATAAGGAGGACCTGCCTCAGCTACGACAGCAGAGCAGAGAGAAGAAGCAGCAGGTGGGATCTCTGAAGAGGCAGAAAGGACCAGACCAGGGCCTCCGACTGCAGTTTGTTCACGGGTAACTCCTCACAGAACACAGTCTGGATGCTGTCAGGTTAATGTCAGGACAACAGCAGGTTGAACACAACAAGAAGATTAAAGCTGCGTTCAAGACAGCTTGTTCTGGTCTGCTTGTGAGACGGAGCAGGAGGGCAGCAGGTGTAAACTGGACATACTGTTAGATACTCTGATTATTACCAACAGGAGTCACAAAATGAGCAGAAACACACAGAAGAGCCTCAAAAACACGTTAAATGACTCAAAAAGCTGCAAAATTAACACAAGAAGAACACAAATCATCAGACCACACTGCTGTAAGCTTTCTACATTAAACTCTTCTGATGTTTTAATATTTTATGTGCAACCTGCCGTAAGAAGACGACTTTCTTGGGCTCAAAGGTTCGACTTAATATTAAAATATCCTGCGTCTCCATGACAACGGTAACCATCCGTCCAAATCACTTTGAATCGCACAAATTTGCCAACAACAAGCCGTTTGTAGAAACACAAAGAAGCACAAAGGAGGTTCCATTAGTGCAGAAGCTGCTCTGAAGTCAGACGGCCTGTTTGTGAGGGTTGACCTGCACCGAACACAATAAACCAATAAATACAGAAACACGAGCAGCTTGTGACGGAGACGATGCTGTCTGTGCAGGTACCGCGGCTACGACTGCAGGAACAACCTGTTCTACACTCAGGGCGGCGAGGTGCTGTACCACGTGGCGGCGGTGGGCGTGGTCTACAACCGGCAGCTGCACAGCCAGCGCTTCTACCTCGGCCACGACGACGACATCCTGAGCCTCAGCATCCACCCGCTGAAGGACTACGCTGCTACGGGGCAGGTGACGAGAACACTTCTGATTGGAATGAGCTTTTCAATAGTCAATACTGTCTCTGAATGGTTCCCTACAAGCGACCCAGCTACATGGTGCAGCATTCACAGTGTTCACCCGTCTTTAGAGGTTTGAGGTTTTTATTGCTGTTTGACATTGAATCATG
>NW_007578923.1:225306-233178 GCF_000690725.1 Stegastes partitus
GGTGGCAGCATCATGATGAAGCACGGCGGTGGCAGCATCATGATGAAGCACAGCGGTGGCAGCATCATGATGAAGCACGGCGGTGGCAGCATCATGATGAAGCACGGAGGTGGCAGCATCATGATGAAGCACGGCGGTGGCAGCGTCATGACGTGTATATTTCTTGGTTTTTGATGTTTTTATGTTTTTACTGATGTTCCAGTCGCCTTTGCTGCTGTACAGTGTATCTGCGGTGGAGTCAGTAGAGGATTATCTCATCCTGTCCTATAGATTACATACAGTAATGAACTGCTGCCTCCACTTGGACCCATGTGTCGTAGTGACCCAGTCATACGGTGCAGCTCTAACACAGGATGTTGTCTGATTGGAGACAGTGTTCAGGACATTTTCACTGCTCTTTCTCAATCTGAACAGTTTCACTTTCTGCCTGCCTCTTGCGCCCGGCGACCGTCACTCTAATTGTTGTTTTATTCTTGTTGTCGGGCTGTAAAAGCGCACTAATGTGTTCATGCATGGAGCTCACGTTGCTGCCTTCGAGGCTCCAATCTGTGAACAAACGTCTGTCGTGCAGTAAACTCCACAGAAGAACGAAATGCTGGCTGACTGCAGCCTCGTCGTATCTGTGGGTGTTCATAGGTCTGTAACCGGGACGTTGCTGAGGAAAACAACACCGAAGCGACTCAGAAACGGGATCAGAAGCTACAGAACGGCTTTAATGTGCAGCAGGCTGGACGGTTTGTTGATGTACGTGTTGTGTTTTCAGGTGGGCAGGGATCCGGCCATCCATGTGTGGGACATCCAGACTCTCAAGTGTCTGTCGTTGCTGAAGGGGTTTCATCAGAGGGGAGTGTGTGCGCTGGACTTCTCAGGTACCAGAAAACCAGGACATGAATCACACCACACCAGAACTTCAGTAGTCAGGACCAACACCAGTGAAGTTTGACGATGCTCAACCAACCAATGAAATGACTGTATTTCAACACCAACTCTTTTATTTTGAAAAATCCTGGGAGGGAACTTTAAGTAATAAAATAGATGTTACAGGTTTTTAAAACAATATAGTACCTATAGATTAGAAAACAATCAACATTTTTAAGGTGGGTCATGTTTCTAATGATTATTTTTCATTCATTATGAATCTGTCGATCATTTCCTTGATTAACTGATTAGTTATTGTCGATCAGTGTTCCCCACATCCCACGATGACAGTGATGATGTTCAGTTTGCTGTGATAAGGGAGGAAAGAAACCAGAAAATATTCACATTTAAGAAACTGGAAAAACAGAATTTAGACTTTTTTTCCCATAAAAAAGTCACTCAAACGGATTAGTTGACAATTAATTAGAATAATCAATCATACACACAATAGCACCCAGCTCACATTATGAGATATTTCTAAGTTAGCCTAAACGAGCTAAGTTAGCCTAAACAAGCTAAGGTAGCCTTTGTGAACCTTGTGACCGCATGAACTTTGTGAAATCAGAAAATATTCACATTTAAGAAGCTGGAATCAGAGCGTATAGACATGTAGACACTGAACGATAATGTTGATAGCATGCTAATGTTATCAGCAGCACCCAGCTCACGTTATTAGCTTTCTCTACATTAACCTAAACAAGCTAGCCTGTTGGAACTTTGTAAAATCAGAAAAAATTAAATTTATGTATCTGGAGTCACAGAATTTAAATGTCTTTTCTTCATAAAAGTCACAGTAAATGGTCTGAGGTTGTCAGCAGCACCCAGCTCGCATTATAAGCTAATGCTACATTAGCCTACACCAGGCAAGTTAGCCAAAACAAGCTAAACTAGCTTTTGTGAACCTTAACACTTTATAAAACTTTTGAGCTTTGCAAAACCAGAAATTATTCACATTTAAGAAGCTGGAATCAAAGGATGAAACACTGAGTGGTCATTTTGATAGCATGCTAATGTTATAAGCAGCAACAGGCTCACAATATGAGCTACGTTAGCCTAAACAAGCTAAGTTAGCCTGTGTGAACTTTGTCACTTTGGTGAGAGTCACTCAAACCAATTAAACAATTATCAACATAGTTCATCAGTTTCATTAAAATAACTGCACACACTTTGCATTTAGATTGTTTCAATGTTTTTTTTATGTTAGAAAGTAAAACCTGTTGATTATAAAACGCTTTGTGTTTGTTTACAGCTGATGGGAAAAGTTTGGTTTCTGTGGGAATCGATGACGGACATTCGATTGTCGTCTGGGACTGGAAGAGAGGAGAGAAGCTCGCTACTGCCCGGTACTGAAAATACTACTGCAAATACTACAACTAGTACTACAACTAGTACTACAACTAATACTACAACTAATACTACAACCAGTACTACAGCTAATACTACAACTAGTACTACTGCTGTACTGCTGTTAGAACTGCTGCTTTGACTAAAGGCCCATCAGAAGATCTACTGAGGACTATAACAGATCAGCTGTTCACAAACCCAGCTCGCTGGTTTCCTGCATCAGTTTGTTCTTCATGTTTTCTGAACTGTTCTGGATGTTCTGGTTCACCTTCGCCTGCTCTCAGTGTTTTTTTAATTAACCTTTTATGCTGTTTTTGAAAGCTGCCATTTCAGTGACTTCCTGACGCGACACATAACAGCCTGAACCCTGAACTTCTTCACACGACAAATCCCAATTTAAAAAGTACGAGGTCGTGTTTTATTCAGTTTAGAGGTGCTTGAACTTGAATCCCATCTTCTGCTGCTTTATGCTTTGTCTCTGGACACTTTCAGATTTAAATATTATATTTTTTTTATCCCACGGCTTTCATTTCTCTACAGATTAGTAACACAAAACATGACATCTATGATTCCTGAGATTCTGCCATGAAGTAGTTAAAATGAGCTCCACCTTCACCAGCTACAGCATTAACGTGATCTACACTGTAACTCCAAGCAATGTCGGAGCAAATTTGTAGATTAAAGGGATTTTATTACCCTTAAAAGGTTAAAAATCCAACAATTCTTTCTGTTTGTATATTGTCTTGCTCTGATAAATGGTGTTTTTTGGTGATATATTTTTAAAGATGAGGGTTTTAGGGTTCAGAGGTTCATGCATGAATGCAGCATAAACACTTTAAGTGATCAGAATTTAACATTTACCTTCTTCCATATGAACACACCATCATTTGGGACCCATGTCATGTGTTTTTCCTGCCGATGCTGTAACTGTGTCTCTCCTGCTTCAGGGGTCACAAGGAGAAGATGTTTGTGGTGAAGTGTAACCCCCTCCTGATGGACAAACTGGTCACTGTGGGAATCAAACACATCAAGTTCTGGCAGCACGCAGGTACAGCAGCAGGCGGGACTTCCTGTTTTCTGGCATCTGAGGTTCTTTCTCTCCACCAGTTCGTCCTTTGCTGACCTTTTGCTGCTGCTGCTGCACAAACCACAAAGAAAAAACTACGTCTAGCATTTATAAAATGTTTTGACATTTAGACCTTTGGTTTGACGTTAAGAGTCGCAACTGGAAGAAAAACAACAGTTATTTATGGTGGTTTGCCAGAATGCTGCAGTTTGGGTCAACGTGTGTCTGATTCAGTTGGACACACAAACTATACACATATTTACCTTTTTTGGTCTATATAGACTTAGAAATCAAAGACAAAAAGATTCTCCTGGACTTCTTTTTTAAGGTCCAGTTGTGTTTTACTTTAAGATTATCACGACCTGGACAACGGAGGATCTACACAGATGTTCTCCTGCTAATAGCTAATTCTGCTACTTTCAATGCTGACAAACTTTACTGAACCTAGAAAAGTTTTATTGACAATAAAAATGTCTTTTAGAGCGTCCTAGCCTAGCAGCCACCTCTGAGGCTGAAAAACAAAAGTGCTGAAAACTGCAGTTCCACAAATGTCCACTTGAGGCAGCTTCAAAAGCGAGTCAGTCCCCAATAGAACTCAGTGTTAAAACGTCTAATTTTACAGGAGAAATAAACGTGTTTACAGACAGGTACCAACAACGGTTTTGGTCTCAATAGCTACTTGTCTTATTTATCTTATTTCAGGCATCTTTAGGAATGTTTCTGCTTCACTCGTAGCATTACTGTGACGATGAAAACACAATCTATCGGTCAGCACTGCTTTAAATTAGAGGAAGTTGTCTCAGTTTTGTGGAGCCACAATGTGAGGCTTTACTTTAATAAACAAAAAACAAGAAAAGTTAAGTTTATTTCCCAGAATTCAACGGTTTTGCTGTTAAGTAGCTGATGTGACGTCCCTCTTGGCCTCCAGGTGGCGGTCTGACCTTCAGGCGTGGTGCGTTCAGGAGCGTCGGCCGGCCGGAGACCATGATGTCGGTGTGTTACGGTCGCAGCGAGGCGCTGGTGTTTTCCGGCGCCGCCACCGGAGACGTTTACATCTGGAAGGAACCGCTGCTGCTGAAAACGGTGAAGGCCCACGACGGGCCGGTGTTCGCCATGTTCTCCCTGGACAAGGTGAGGAGCAGGAGGACAGGTGTGAACCCTGTAATCTGTGTTTTTACATTCTTGTCTCTGCACTTTAACTGAAGTGAAGGTTCAGGAGGCTGCAGGGTGGCTCAGTGGTTAGCACCGTCGCCTCGCAGCTAGAAGGTCACCAGTTTGCGTCCTGGTATCTTCCTGCGTGGAGTCTCCATGTTCTCCCCATGCAGCGTGGGTTCTCTGTGGGTTCTCCTGGGGGAGAGAAGCTAACAGATATAAACAGAAGCTAAGTTTTGGTTTCACTAAAGCTTAACAGGCGACATGAAAACACAGTAACCCTCCCAGTCCTTGTTACTGGTTTACATTAAAGTCTCCAACGTCTCTGAATGTCCCTCAGTTTCTACAGAGGTCTCACCTGTGGATCAAAGCTAATGGTAACGCTAGCCGACAACGCGCTAACGCTGAAGATTTTCCTATAGCTGTGGGGACATCGCCGTCAGGAATAACGTTAATCCACTGGGCGGTCAGCTCCTCAGATGCATGAGGCCTCTCCTGTTCACTCCTGCAGCAGAACATCTGGTGAACTTTGAGACGTTTTAGAGTTCAGCAGAAGCAGCTGTAGAAGGTGAATAAACCTGCTGGACTGAGAGTCCAGAGGCATTCTCACAGCTTTTGTTCTACATTCTAAGTTTTCAAGATGAACAGTTTGAGCAGACGGGACTTGAACACCTTTACGAGTTAGATGAAGCTCAGCATCGTGTCAGCTGTCGTCATGCTTCATGTGATCGAGGCGAACAGGTGTCGGCTGAACAGGTGTCGGCTGAACAGCGCGACGCTCCTCCAGACGATCCTCCTCCTACGAACCAACCTGTCGGCTCACTGTTTGTGTTCCGTCTTTGTGAGGATCAGATTTGGTTTTAGATGTGAGGACGGACGCAGGAATCAGTGAGACAGTTCAGAGCAAACCTTCAACCAGCTGTTTGACTGGAATCTGTTCACTGTCACAACAACACAGTTTTTCTGCTCCACAAACACACATGTAGTTGCTTTGTGTGTCCTTCTGGCTGTTTTGGTCTTTGTGTTGTTGCTCTGATTCCTCCTGGTCAGTTTTCATCCGTCTGCAGCCGACTTGCATCTTGTTGTATTTGTTGTGCACATCTTTGCAGTTGTTTTATGTTTATTTGTAATTGTTTGTGGTCGTTCTGTGTCTCTAGTTTAGTGTTTGTGTGGGTTGTTTGTAATATTTTGTGGGTTTTTTGTGGTTGTTCTGTGTGTTTTTGTACCCGTGCACGTCTCTTTCTAGTCGTTTTGTGTTTTTTCTGTATTTTTTGTGTCACTTTTACTTGTTTCGTGTCTCTTTGTCGTCGTTTTATGTTTCTTTTCAGTTGTCTTTGCTTGTTTGTCGTCGTTTTGTGTTTCTTTGAAATCGTTTGTGTCTCTTTGTGGTTGTTTTGTAATAGTTTGTGTGTTTTGTGGAATTATTTTCGCTCTATGTTGTGAAATCTTGAGTTTAAACATTTATTTGACAAAGAAAAGCCTCAATTAGTCTCATCGAATCATCACATTTGAGAAGTTTTAACTAAAAACAACCTTTTTTCTCCTCTCACATGTCCTTCCTGGTTTGAACACTGGCTGCAGTTCAGCTCAGTTTACTGGAAAAATCCCAGAATTTCTGTCACGTGACGGTTGGTTGCAGCTTCGTCAGTCACGGTTTTACAGTTGCACCCGTGAGCAGAGAATTTTTTAGCTTTTTACAGAATTTGATTTGAGCTAACGGTTAATTTTTTTTGGCATTTTTTAAAGTATCAGGATTTGAAGCAGAGATTTGGTAAATTTAACTGAGCAGCACAGGTGAGTAGTTCAAGGACCGTCCGGTGTTTACAGTTTCTGGCTGTTAAACGGTGTCATGTGGGCGATTCCTGCTGTTTTAAAGCTGCTGTCAGGCTGTTGGTTTGAAGCGTGTGGATGTTGTTGTGACACTGAAGAGAAAACAGACTCCTGACATCAGAAGCATCCAGCAGCTGATCTCCGGCTGAGTGGGAGGACGAGAACAGAAACCTGTCGGAGACGACGGCGAGACCGAAGGACGGCTGCACACGACGACGAGAGAGGAATCAGAACCGGTGCTCAGCTCTGGTTCACTATGATCTGCTCGCTGACGCCACGATTTATCCTCAGATATCGATGACTGTGTCGTCAATGAGTCGAATAGTTTCAGGGCTTCAGGAGGAGAGCGAATAATAATGTGGTGGTCGGTGATGTCTCTTTGTGGTTGTTTTGGGTGTTTTTGTTATTTTGTGTCTTTTTGTTGTCATTGTTTGTCTCTTTGTGGTAGTTTTGTGTTTCTTTGTGGTCATTTTTGTCTGTTTGTGGTTATTGTGTGTCTCCTGTTGGTTCTTTTGTGTCTTCTTGTTGGTTGTTTGGTGTCTTCTTGTCGTAGTTGTGTGTCTCCTCGTAGTCGTATTTTTACCTGCACCGATGTTGCGCTCTGTT
The DNA here is from genome assembly GCF_000690725.1 of Stegastes partitus. Classification (NCBI taxonomy): domain Eukaryota; kingdom Metazoa; phylum Chordata; class Actinopteri; family Pomacentridae; genus Stegastes; species Stegastes partitus. The sequence continues at coordinate 232,223 of NW_007578923.1, forward strand.
TTCTGGTATTAACTCACTTCATCTCTCCGATCTGTTTCCTAACCTCATCCATCTGTCTCTAGATATTGATGAAGCTCTGTGTGATCAATAAGTTGACCTGTTTGTGTTCAGGGCTTCGTGACCGGAGGGAAGGACGGCGTTGTGGAGCTGTGGGACGACATGTTCGACCGCTGCCTGAAGACCTACGCCATCAAGAGGGCAGCGCTGTCTCCGGGCTCTAAAGGTGCGTTTACACAGAAATAATAACTTTAATACGTTCTGAATGTGAGGAATTAACCGTACGATCAATAAACCTACAGGATAGTACAGCTATATGTGTATTGTGGGTGAGGATGCTGAAGTCTGCAGCGTCTTGGTGAAGTCAAACACTGACTGAAGTTAACTTTGTCAGTTTTTGCTGTGTTCCTGCTCTGACAGACCACAGATGCTTTTGCAGCAGTGACCTCTCCTTTGTGTGTTTTATATTGAATTAGTGTGAACATCATCTGTGTTTAGGATCCTGTTATTATAAATCTATCATTTACAGTAGAGTGTGTGCTGTCCAACGCTGCCACCATGTGGACACGAGGTGACACGCGTCTGTGTTTTAGACAAGAGGACAGAAATACATCAGGATGATAGTCAGCAAGACGACCACAGAGACACACGACAACCGCAGAGAAAGAAACGACGACAAAGACACACAAACAACCACAGAGACAGAAACACACAGAAAGGACCACAGACAGAGAAGAAGCACGAAAATAAATAGACTGAGAGACTTGAAATGCTCACAGGGACACAAACGATGACAAAGAGACACAAAACCACCACATAGAGACACAAAACCACCACAAAGAGACACAAAACCACCACAAAGAGACACAAAACCACCACAAAGAGACACAAAACCACCACATAGAGACACAAAACCACCACAAAGAGACACAAAACCACCACATAAAGACACAAAACCA
>NW_007578923.1:235007-236607 GCF_000690725.1 Stegastes partitus
TCCACATCCTCCGTTTGTCACCACTGTCTCTACATGCACTACATGTGTTTCCTGTTATTCTGACTTCACATGTGAATGTGTGTTTGTGTCCAGGGTCACATGGAGGGTGAGGTTTGGGGTTTGGCGCCTCACCCCCTGCTGCCCGTCTGCGCCACCGTCAGCGACGACAAAACGCTGCGACTCTGGGAGACGTCGGCGAATCACCGCATGGTGGCCGTTCGCAAGCTGAAGAGAGGTCAGAGGAGCATCACTGTGTGAACTACCAGCAGGTTTTATGTGTTTTTAGTTGCTCCCATCTCATTTTTATTCACTGTGGGCTCATTTCACTGCAACGTTAAGTCCTGCACCTCCACGGAAACATCAAGACAGAGAATCAGAAATATCCTCTGTGCAGCAAGATGCAGTTACGATTCCTTCACTACTGGCTGCAAACGATGAGCTCAGGGCTGATTTTCAGTTGCTTTGTCTATAAAATGACATAAAATAGTAAAATGTGTCCACGATAAAACCAAAACCTTCAGTCTACAAACTAATCGGACAAAGAAAAGCCTCAAGTCGTCTCATAGAATCATCACATCTGAGAAGCTTTACCAAGAAAATGTTTGCAAGAAAAAAACGCCCAGAAGCTGCTGCTCAGAGTTCAGAGGGTTAAACAGTCATGTGCTGCTTCCTTTGGTCAAAGCATTTTAAAATCAGACCTGCCTCACGATCAGAAGCCTCTGATTGGTCGACAAACTCAACCCAATGCAGCTAACAGCAAGAAAAGCAAAAAAACAGATAAATGCATCACGTTTATTATTGTTTAGTCGATCTGAGCACGTCAGGCCTCACAGCTGAGCTCTGCCTTCAGTGGAGGATGTTCAGAGATGGAGGTTTAAACATCAGACTACCAACAGAAGCTCACGACTAAACCGGTTTTATTCCCAGGCGGTCGCTGCTGCGCCTTCTCCCCCGACGGTAAGGCGCTGGCGGTCGGCCTGAGCGACGGCGGCGTGCTGGTGGTGAACGCCGACACTCTGGAGGATCTGCTGAGCTTCCACCATCGCCGGGACGCCATCTCTGACATCCGCTTCACCCCGGGTGAGCAGAAACGCACACAGACACGGCGCTGCAGGAAGGTTTCAGGATGTAGCCACGCCCCAAATCTTTAGGTGAATCTGGTTCCGAACAAAAATGGAGACGTTTATAAAAATACCCTCAAAATGTCAGAAAATCAAATCTCCATTGTTCTCGATTGCATGTGCACCTATAGTGCAAAACTAAAACACATTTAATTAGTATAGACGGTTTAATTGAAGCAGATTTTCACTCTCCAGGAGCTTCCATCACTCCACGTATGGACTTCTGTCTGATCAGGAGTTTGGTAGAGTAGAAACAAAACAGAACTAAAGCTACAGAAGAACGTTTTTTATTCTTCAGACTCAGGTAAATACCTGGCCGTGGCGTCGCACGACAGCTTCGTGGACATCTACAACGTTTTGAGCAGCAAGAGGGTCGGGATCTGCAAAGGGGCGTCCAGCTACATCACCCACATCGACTGGGACGCCCGAGGTAACAAACATTTATCATCATCTGCTGAAACACCAGAGAGCTGAACTAC
>NW_007578923.1:237291-245943 GCF_000690725.1 Stegastes partitus
TCTGGCTTCGTAGTGCAGCCCTCTGGACACACCTGCAGGGTTTATGACGTCACAGCTAACCTGGAGCCAATCAGAGTCCAGTATGAAGCGTTACGAAGAACCTAAAGCCTCCAGGTTTTAAACATGTAGCTACAGAGCAGGAGGTGGGATTTAACTCTCTGTAGCTGTTTCTGTTTCCTTCTCCACTGAAACAGAACAACCAGGACTAGAACATAGTGAAACCTCCAAGTACGTCCAATGAATAAAACATTTGAACATAAACTCTAGTTTTTTTATTATTATTTTGTCAGTTTTATTCACTCTTTGTTAATGTGTTTCATGTGTGTTTTTCCGTGCAGGTAAACTGCTGCAGGTGAACACTGGAGCCAAAGAGCAACTTTTCTTCGAAGCCCCGAGAGGAAAAAGACAAACCATCAGAAACTCTGAGGTGAGGCGTGAACGTCCAGACCAGGCTGGTTTCAGGACGGCTGATTGTTGATCACGCTCTTTATTCTCTTTTGTTTGTCACTTTAGGGCCTGAATCCTCCAGATAGTCTTTCTGCAGTGTTTGTTTTTGATGGTTCATGGGAGGAAACACTTAACTTAGTAATTATGAGGCGACTCCATTTAGAATCAGTGACTATTATTAAACAGGGGCTGTGTTCTGGTTTAAGTTCCCAGGCATCTGATTACAGGTGAAGTCTGACAACATGGAAGTTATTGGTGCTTTTCTTGATGCCAGCGTGTCTCCTTGCTTCCTCCACTCGCATCCTTTTCTTGTGTAATCTTTCAGTGATAAGGTCAGAGTTATGATTCACCTCTTTCTTCGATGTGCATTTACGTAGCTGGAAGATTCTCCGTGATGGTGTAAAGCGGGACAAGTTTCAGGTCATGAGAAGAGAACGGATGCAAGGAGACATTAGCACCATAAACAGTTAAAAAGCATATGGTTTGGACTGTATCTGCTTCTGATTCCCGTCTGTCTGCCTTCACCGTGCGGTTGTTTGTGTTGTGTTGTGTGTAGCTGGAGCGGGTCGACTGGTCCAGCTGGACCTGCGTTCTGGGTTCCAGCTGTGAGGGAATCTGGCCGACGCACAGCGACATCACCGACGTCAACGCCACCACGCTCACCAGAGACCGAACGCTGCTCGCCACCGGAGACGACTTTGGCTTCCTCAAACTGTTCGGATACCCCGTCAGAGTACGACACACAAACACAACCGCAAGCACAACCGCAAGACAACCAATACTGACACGGCACCACTGTCTGGAGTTAATAGAGTCAACATGGTGACAAAAAGTTGCTGTGTTTGTGTCTATATGATGAATTTAATGCGATATTTAATCTCTATTAGCTCTGTTTTTGGTCTCCATCACATCCTTGGAGTCATTGCTCTTGGTGGTTTGAAGACTTTAAATCTGTAAAACCAGCTTTAAAACTTTGTGTTCATTTCCCGCTGCAGGGTCAGTACGCTCGCTTCAAGCGCTACGTGGGCCACAGCGCTCAGGTGACCAACGTCCGCTGGGCCCAGGACGACTCCACGCTGCTGACGGTGGGCGGGGCCGACACCGCCCTCATGATCTGGGCCCGGGAGCGAGGGGGCGGAGCCAGCGGCGAGGGGGAGGGGTCTTTGTTCAGAGACAACCGGCCACCTGTGGACAGCGAGGAGTCGGACGACGACATCGAGGAGGACGGAGGTGAGACCGTCTGATGGATCAGGTGCTTTTATAACACAGCCATCAATGGATCTATCATAAAGATAAAATAAAAACATCAGCGAGGTTTGTTAAGAGTAGACAGAGCAAAAATAAAAGGAGAAGAGAATATTGTTGGTGTAAATCATCCACAGCATGCAGCAAAATAGAAGCTCCTGATAGAAACCACATGAAGCAACACAATATTTAAATAGTGGTTAGCATCATTAGCAGCCAGAAGGTCGCCGGTTCGCGTCCCGGTGAGGACACATCTTCCTGCGTGGAGTCTCCATGTTCTCCCCGTGCAGCGTGGGTTCTCTCCGGGTTCTCCGGCTTCCTCCCACAGTCCAGAAACATGCTGAGGTTAATTGGTGATTGTAAATTGTCCGTAGGTGTGAATGTGAGTGTGCTTGGTTGTCTGTCTCTAAGTGTAGCCCTGTGATAGACTGGTTACCTGTCCAGGTGAACCTGCCATCACCCTGAGTCAGCTGGGATAGACTCCGCCCCCCATGACCCTGGTGAGGATGAAGGTGTAGAGATGATGGATGGATGGATATTTAACTAATTAAAGCTTCTAAAGTAAACGTCCTCCTAACGTGTGTTCAGGCTACGACAGCGACGTCGCCCGAGAGAAGACGGTGGACTACACCACCAAGATGTACGCCGTCAGCATCCGAGAGATGAGAGGAACCAAACCTCACCAGCAGCTGAAGGAGCTGTCTGCCGAGGAGAGGTATACGACACACACACACCGACACACACCGACACACACCGTCACCATGACAACAGGCTGTTTCCAGCAGCCTCGTATCAGATTGTTGGACCAGAGTTTAAAGCTGCACCAAACAACTTATGGGCGACGTGGAAGGAATAAACTGCTGAAGGAAACGTGTTGGAGCAAAACTATGAGTGAATGTGTGTCTGTCGGAGGTTTGTGAATGTGTACAGAGATACTATAGATGAAGAGTCCAAGTATTTGGCTACAAGTGCTGGAAATACAGACACCAGTTACCAGTCAAGCAGGCCTCACAGGTGTCAAACTGACTTGTGCCTGGGCGCCCCATAGCTCACCTGGTTGATCCATGAGCAGGCTGTAGTTCCCCGACACGGCGGTCGTGAGTTCGACTCCCGCTCACGACAGTTTGCTGCAGGTCTCTCCCCCCTTTCCTGTCTCACTCTCACACTGTTCTACCTATAAAAAAAAGGCCTGAAAAATAATCTTTAAAAAAAAAAAAAAAGACTTTTGCTTCACTTCTGCCCTGAGAGATTCGTGTCCTTAACGCCAGGGTTTCTTTGCCCTCAGCTCAGGCTCACAGGCTCCTTCGTTCTGGCTGCTCTGTACCTCAGTAGTTATGACGCCTGCAAGCCATCAGGTGGCGCTGTCCCCCAGAGTCTTTGAACAGGTTAAGGTCTGTGGGTCGCTGAGCAAAACCTGTCATGGTGGCTTGAAGGAGCTTTACTGGATGTTAGTTGTGACGTGGAACCAATCAGATTTTGGTGTTTGGTGGGAAAAATGTGAATGTAAAATGCTCAATATTGTGATTCTAGGTTTATTTATTCAACCAGAGTTGAGCAAAGTTCTGGACACAGGAGACAATAAAAAAAAGTACAAATAGCAAAACAGAAAACAGGATAAAAACTGTAAAAATGTTCTTTTAAACAAAGTAAATTTAAAATACTTACATTTTAGGAGCAATAACAATCCACTGACAGCATGTTTGTCTTGAGAGTTTTCTTAAAATTGTAACTGAAAGAGAAATATTTAACCAAAAACTTCCACTGATGCGTACCTACTCCGCCTCCTCGCTGTGATTCAGTCTGTGGTAATCTGATTACACTTTATTCTGGACTGAATTTAAGTCAGGCAGAAAATAAACAGCATCAGCTACTGCAGCAGCTGTGAGACCAAAAACTAGTTTAAAAGAGTAAAATAAGACGTTTAATGTCGTGTTTACCTCAGTAGAAGCTGAGCGATTCGTCCACCGACCGGACGGATCCGATAGATGCTGGTTTGGTCCTGATGAGGTTTTGTTTGCTCTCTGGAGCCTCGTTGAACCACGTCTGAGTTCAGACTGAAGGATGTGAGTAAAGCAAACTGTCTTTAGTGATCATAAAGAGGCGGTTCGGTTCTACTTGATGCAGCTTTAAACTCTTCACACGTCCGGTTCTGTGGTTCTGAAACGTCATGCCAACACCTTCATGTGAGTGTGTGTTCCTGTGCTGCCGTGTGTGTGTCTGTGTGTATCTGGACTTGTGTACCTGTGTGTTACTTCAAACCAAAAGGATTTATTGCATGTGAAGGCTTCTGCCGGGTCGATCGGACCTCTGTGGTTCTGCTGTGGTGCACACGCAAACGAGTGATTATGATTTGGGTGTCTGTGAGCTTCTTTGTTCAGAACACTCAACAACAAAGAGCACCGCAAAGGCACAAACCTGTTCTACAAATAATAGAAGTCAGATGTGTGAGCTTCTAACACCAAATTAAAAACGAATTGCTCTCCACTCGGAGGAGGAAATGTGGCTAAAAACACGACTAAACGGGTCAGAAGAGGAGGTTTTAGTGGTTTTTGGTGCAGACACAGGACGGGCCTTTTCCACCACAGGAAGCAGTGATCCACACAAACAGTCAGTGTTTGACTTTTTGCCCTAATTCCAAAAAAGCTGTTTAGAAAAGTCAGTGTGCTGCTGATTTTTCACCATCAATGCGTTTCAGTTGAACTCATTAAACTGTCTGATTACAGCTTTTCTCTTTCACTGCGTCTTGAACACGTCAGAAGTGTAAAAGTATAAAAGCCCTTTAATCTGAAAGTTATTTATTTAAAACTACAGTCGTGACTCGATAACCCGACACTAAACATAAAACCTTCTTCTATGTCGGATTGTCCAGACGGAGGTCCAGATACGAGGAGGGCTTGATGCTGGAAGGCTCATTAGTTGTTCATTAGTGTTCATAGTTGTTATAAGAACTAGTAGGGCTGGTCCCAGTAGCACTTTCTGGTCTCAATTAATGACGAATATCAGAACATTCGGCGGGTCGGGGGACCCTTCCACCCCGGGGCAGCGCTCTGACGGGGTGGAAGTGTCCAGAACACACAGGCAGTACTTGGCTGCTGATGCTAGTTTAGTTAGCGCTCACACTTCTGTTTCCTCCATCGGTGGCGGCGGGGGAGTGGCAGATACGCTCCACCGTTACCATCCATGTTTACTTCCGTAAACACTGAGCACGCTCGCTGCGTGTGACGTCGTCGTGTCCTCTTCTGCGCATGCGGGACACTTTTGGCTCGTATGAAGTTCACACAGCAGATCACATACAAGTCGCATTGAAGTGGAAACGTGAAGGAAGTCACAAAGAAATCCTCATTGAGCATCAAGTCCTGCAGTGTGAACGTAGCCAATCTGTGGGATTGTTCAGTCAGATAATACGCCGTCATCCTGATTGGTGACATTAAATGTCATGTCGGAGTCACAATCCAAGGCTGTCGCTATGTTAAGGCTGCTTTTATGGGTTCTGGTGGTTTTTCCTAAAAACCTGTTGGACAGCAGGTTTAGGATTGTTAAGGGTCGATTATGGAGTCACGACTGTAGGTGTGTTTCTCCTTCTGACTACAGATGTGGGCTTTTCTTTCAGTTGTCTCACCGTTGTTCTGGTGTCACCTCACGGTTCTGGCTTCTCTGTGCTGCAGCTGAAGTGTTCTGGTTTGTAGATCTTTAAAGTTCATACATCACAGGTTCAGCTTTTGCTTCCCGTCCGTTAACTTCCAGCCGTGGAAAAGGCCCAGAGGTGTCCGTTACCCGCCCCGATGTAGGTGAAGCTGTGATTTGTCCCTTTGTGGTACCCTTACTTCCTGAGTGTCGCCGCTGCTCTCTGGCTTTGCTCGTAGAAACTCTTAATATCTGTGTTGTGTTTTAACTTGCATTCCCCTGGAGGCAGGGCATTGTCAAGTAAGTACGACCCATACTTACTGTGTAGATAAATGACTGATTCAGAGCCACTCGCTATCTACACACCTTAACGTTTCATTTTAAAGGAATAAAATCCACATTTTCTCCAAATAATATACACTCAGTACCTTAAAATGGAAAATAAAAATACAGGTTGTGACACTACTGCACATTTGGAGTCACAATAAAGAGTCTAAATATGTTTATATATTAAAGATGTCAACTTTAGGACAAAAGAGATAGAAAATTAAAATAAAAAAATTAAACAAAATATATGAATAAGCACTGATGATGTTTTGCTCCATATGTAGAAATTTAGATAAATTTCAAATAAATAAAACTCCAGAGGGTTATTCTATGTGTAATTTGCAGATATATATGGGTTACTGGGTGTATATTAACGGGTAAAACGCTGCTTTTATTCATTTAAAGTCAAACCTACTGCAGACAAGAGTAAAATAAAAGAACCTGCACATTATTATATTATAATAAATACAATAAACAGCCTCTGGTGAGGAAAGCTGTGAGTTCATCATTTAACAAAATCCAGATTTTAGTTTGTTGCTTTCATGCATTTCATTCTGTTTGTTTTGAGCTGAAAATCTGATATTTGTTGTGAATTTTTACGTTTTAATTCATGTCTGTGAAAACATCTGACGCTGTACAGAACAGGCTGAATATGAACGCATGAGAATTATTTCAATCAGCGAAGAATTAGAGAGAACATTAAAGCAGCCGTGACCGTTTCTCTGCCTCTCGTTTAAACCATCCTCCCTCCATCCTGGACTTCTTCCAGCAGAACGTTTGTTGTTTTTGCATGTATGTCTGTTTCCTTTCACTCTCGTCTTGTCCTCTTGGGGCCACCGTACATTAATGAGACACTTAGAGATGATCCTCTGAGACGATGTAAGACTGTAAGAAGCAGCTGGTTGACCTCATCACTGAACTACTAGAATCCTTCTGGTTCCTTAAAGGTCCGATGTCGTTCCCCTCTTTTTAAATTAATGTCTCACAATGTTTGTCTTTGAATTAATAAGCACAAAATACCAGAATTAATCGGAGCTCTGACCGGTGGACACACAATCAAAGATAATGGTGACATTAGCCGCATTAGCAGCACAACATGCAAACACTTCCTGTTGTTGTGGTGACATTACCATTAATAGTAAAAGTAATCTGCTGGGTGTTCAGTTCCCCAGATGCTGGGAGTGCATTCAGACACTTGTGTTCACTCTTGCAGCCAACAGCAGGGCTTTTGATGAGATGTTTAGAGTTTAGCCGAAGCAGCTGGAGAAGGTAAATACACCTGGTGGACTGAGAGGCAGCTGCTCATCTAGAGTGAATCACCTGGAAGCACTGAGGGGGGTCAGAGGTGTTCAAAGATTAAACTAGACGACTATCGGACCTCAGATGGGACGTAGCTGCTCAGTAAAGCTACCACTGGGTTGTAAAGCTAAGAGGCTATCTAGTTAGCAAGGTGCTAGAAGAATGTTCTCTCAGCTTTTATTTTGCACAAAAACGTTTTGAAGACACACGATGGATTTATGCATGTGGGACCTTTAATGAGAAGCACCTTCAGATTAGTGCAGCGACTTTGGTTCCTGCTATGTAAGCTAGCACGCATGGTGTCTCTGGACCAACCAATCCTGATAGCAGCAGCAGGACTGAACACCTTCAGGTTGTGTGTGCATGTTGACGCCATTAGCCACACTAGCATGTTAGCCTGACAGCACCCACACACATGGTGGCCTTTTGTTAGCATGTAGCCGTAGCCACAGCTAGCCTCTGAGGCGCGAGGCCTTTACCGTGTGTTTGAGCGTGTCGTGTGTGATGCAGGTGTGTGGTTGTGTGTGTGTGTGTGTGTTTTCTAAAGCTCTGTACCTTGGTTCTGTCCCTCTGCTGTCCAGGGGATCCAGGTAACACCTGTTCACCTGTGTGTCCACCTGTGTGTGTCGCCCACTGTCAGTGTGTCGTGTGTTTGTGTCCCGTTGGTGTTTATGTAGATGCAGGATGAAGCTAACATATAGAACAACCTGGCACACCCTCCTTTAATTTAAATATTAATTATTTAGTTTTTTAATTCTTTGTTTTTAAGGCGCTGGGTAAACGCTGAACTTTTCTTTTCCCAGCGCGCTAAAGTCTGATTATCAGTTCAGGGAGGGTCGACAGGTCCAGTGGGAGGGACGGACCAGAACCGAGCAGCTCCACCGACTCCATCCATGATTTATTCATGTTCAGTGTTTCACATAATTAAGCTTAAAGTAGCTGAAAGCTGCAGCTGCTGGACACGTTCTGTGAAAAGTGAAATATTATCCTCTGACATGTTCCAAATATCCAAGTATAAGAGAAAAGACTAAGTAGAGTTCTGTCTGTTTCTATTGTCTCATATCTGTCTCTACTGCCGTATATCTGTCTGTACTGTCTACTGTCTGTCTCTACTGTCTCCACTAGTGCATATCAGTCTCTACTGTCTGTCTCTATTGTCAGATGTCTGTCTTTGTTTCCTAATATCTGTCTTTACTTTCTTTTGACTGCCTGTCTGTACTGTCTACTGTCCATCTCTTCTATCTATTGTTTGTGTTTACTGTCTCTATTATCTATTCTCTCCTGTCTGTCTTCACTATCAGTCTCTATTATCTCTATTATCTCTATTGTCTCTATTGTCTCTATTATCTCTATTGTCTCTGCTGTCCTTCCGTCTACATAACTAAACTGTTTGTATCTGACTTCTCCGTCAGCAGGTCGTCATGACGTCTCGTGTCTGTCCTCCACCTGTTTGTCTCTGATCTGAGTCCAATGAGATATGAATAGATGATGGCTCACTGATTGATTGATTGATTGATTGATTGATTGATTGGTTGATTGATTGATTGATTGATTGATTGATTGATTGATTGACAGACACACTAATTGATCCTTCAGGCCTCCAGTGAGTCGAGCGACGCCACAGCCTGAGAAACTCCAGAAGAACAACGTGTCCAAGAAGAAGAGGCTGGTCGAGGTCAGTCTGTCTGTCCTCGTCTTCATCTGTCTCCT
>NW_007578923.1:246508-258616 GCF_000690725.1 Stegastes partitus
CTGACCTCCTCTGTCCTCCTGTAGGACCTGATATTGGACCACGTGTTTGGTTTCCGAGGCTTCGACTGTCGGAACAACCTGCACTACCTCAACGACGGCGCCGAGATCGTCTACCACACCGCCGCCACCGCCATCGTCCACAGCCTCAGCACCGGTAACCACGGCGACGCCACACAGCCCTAACCCTAACCTGAGAGGCTCATGAATCTAGTTTCTTATTATTACTGCTGTAACGTCCACGCGGTGACGGTGGAGGCGGCCTGATCACCTGACAGGTGCGTTCACGTGTGTCTGTGTGCTGCAGGAACCCAGAGCTTCTACCTGGAGCACACCGACGACATCCTGAGTCTGACCGTCAACCAGCACCCCAAGTACAAGAACATCATCGCCACCGGACAGATCGGTACGTCGTCCGCCGCCGTCCGTCCAGCATGTCGGTGTCTCCACTAACTCGTCAGTCCTGCTTCTCTCTCCTCTGCTTCCTGTTTAACCGCCTGCTTCACCGTGTTCCTGCTGACAGAACATCTGGGTCCAGTTTTAGAACTCGGAACTCATCTTTACTCACTTTATAAAGTCCTGCACCTGTATGGAAACAGAACAACCAGGACCAGAAGGAGAGAGAGACACAAATTATAGAACAGATATGACAGCACTGCGAGAAACGGTGGTTCTACACGCTAAAGATATGTACCGTAAACCCCAGACTATGAGCGCACCTGAATATAAGCCCCACCCACTAACTCTAAAAAGAAAACCAGGTGTGTACACATAATGTCGCTTTGGTCTCGAGGCAAATTCATAAAAATCCATAAATTAGCCGCATCGTTGTTTAAGCCGCAGCGTTCAAACCGTGTGAAAGAAGTAGCAGCTTCTAGTCCAGACATTACGGTAAAGATTTTTAATTATAATCGTCTCCTCCCTGCTCTGCCTGCAGTTCAGCTGAAAACTTTGCTGAATTTTTGTCACCAGACTGTTGGTCACAGCCAAGTCCTTGATGTCTTCACGGTTGTGCCGAGGAGGGCAGAATTTTTTGTTTTTTACAGAATGTGGTTAAAGTGAACGGTCGATTTTTGGCTAATTTTTAAACGAGACATGTAGAATAAAGGGATTCTAATGAAATATCAGGATTTTTCCCAAACGAATGAGCATCAAACAGTTCAAAATACGATGATTGTTTCTGCTTTGATAAATAGTGTAATTTTGGCAAAGCTTTAAAGACGACTGCTGCTGGGTTTTGGGGATCAGAGAATTAATAATGTAAAAAGAAGGTCTGGTGAAACGTAACTGAAAACATTTAATCCGATTATAAACTTAAAGTACAAATTTGAGGACCTCAAAGATGAAAGTTGGACTTTTTCCTCCACGGTTTGTCTCTGACAGCCTCTTAAACTATGAACAGAACTTATGAAATCAGATTTTTAGACGTGAAACCGTCCAACAGGAAACACAGGTGGAGCTGAAACTGATCTTCTGATTGTTTTTGTTTTTCAGATCGATAAAGCAACAGAAGATATTAAAGATCAGCTAAAACAAATAATAAATCAGGAACAAAGGGACACAAAGCACAGATTAAAGACCAGATAGTGGTTTAACCAGACCGTGAGGATGCTCCCGCTCTGTCCTGTTTCTGCTTTTGTCTGAATCGACTCGCTGCAGGTTTTCATGTCTTCTTTCGTTGTCGTTTTTGTGTGTTTGTGTTTTTTGGCTGGCCCTCATTTGTCACCGTCGCTCTCACAACCCTTCAGGTGACGTCAGCGAAGCTCCAGGTAAAATAAAAACCAGTCGCGCCGCCGCTTCCATCTCTGCCAGCACCCCGAGACCCAGAGACGAGCTGCAGAACCTTCACGGGCTCACTCAGGTTCTGATATATGGGCACAGATCAGAACGCGTTGCTAAAGTCGGATATTTTTCTATATTCAAGCAGAAATCGATTAAAATGTTCCCGGCACCTGATTCAAACTCTACAATTTAACTTTAGTTCACTTTAACAAATTATTTATCTGATTTTCCTCCAACGTTCCCTCAAAGTTTCTTAAAGAGTTAGCTGCTGTTTACCTGTAAATTATTAAATTATCTCCCGGTTCTGCACTAAATATGAGACGAACGGACGAAGTGCTGCAGTTATTAGGAACAACCGATGTGTGAAGCTCGTGTGTTTTTAGGTGTTTTATTATCAGTTTTCTGGCAATTTTAAGACAATTAATGCACATTTACGACTTGCTTTTTTATTTTCTTCACTTGTTATCAATATTTTTGTGCATTTTTTGGGGCTTAGTTTTTTCTAAGAATATATGTAGAATTTTTTTCTATTTTACACACAGTTTTTATACATTTATTTTTTTTATTTGTTTGTTATTTTTCTAAGAACACATGAAGATTTTATGACATTTTTCAAATGTTTTATTCAAAGTGTAAAACACATTTTTAAACATTTTATTATTTTGATATTTTATTATTATTATTTAAGTTTTTCTTACATTTTATCTGTATTTTTTTGACATTTTTGAGGCATATGTTTTTTAATATTTTTCTCACATTGTTTGGAGAAGTTCAGAATATTTTCCAGACAGTTTGCAGATGGATGAGGTTCAGTCATCAAACACACAGAAAGTTTATTTCTGTGAAAAACAGGCCCCATAAAAGCACTTTTTGATTTTCAGAACCTTCTGAAAGGTTTAAAGTCAAACTGAGAGTTTGTTGTGTTTGAGTTTTTAGAAGAAAACTGAACAAAAAAAAGATAAAATTCCGTTTTAAAGTGGAACTCGTTGGTAAACTGACGCCAGGATCTGTTCAAGATTAAAACCCATGAATTCTTCATGTGACTGACTCTAACCTGCTGCACGTTTCTGATCCGTTTGGTAAATGTTCCTCTAACGTTCCTGCTGCATGCTGGTCCAGCTGCTCGTCTCCTGCTCAGACGTTCTGTTTGTCTCCTCCTGATGAACTCTGACGTCAGTTTGTGAACGATGAAGTTTTTCACTTCGTTGTTTTGTTTGATAACTGCAGCGACTGACTTTACCTCCTTGTGTTTAGTGCCAAACTGGACTTTAACGACAAATATGATTTCATTTACAGCCAAATATCAGCAGATGTTTTTGAGAAACTCTGAGTAAAGTTTTCAGGGAATTAGCTGCAAAATAAAACATCAGTAAAGAATCAGATCATCAGGTTCAGATTTAATAAGATAAACTAGCCTAAGAACAGACTGGATGTGCAGAAGCAGGGACCGTGTCGAGGGTTTCGGGTCTCTTGTTCTGGTTCTCGGGGTGTTTGCCGGCTGATCCTCCTCCTGCTCTGTTTGCTGTTTCCTCCCTCTGAGCTCCTCCTAGTTTCTTCTCGTGGCTCGTTGACGTCGATAAAAGCTGACCTTACGTCGTCGCCTCCCGGCAGGTACGACTCCGTCCATCCACGTCTGGGACGCGATGAGCAAACAGACGCTGTCCATCCTCCGCTGCCCGCACACCAAAGGCGTCAGCTACGTGAACTTCAGCGCCACCGGGAAGCTGCTGCTGTCGGTCGGAGTCGAGCCTGAACACACCATCACCGTGTGGCGCTGGCAGGAAGGTCCGACCCGCCACAGACAGTCAGACACACCCCAACATTAACTTCCTTACAAAAGTCTGAATAATATATTCTAACAGCCTGAAATGAACTTTTATATGTTTGAAAGTCTGGGAAACGTTTCAAAAGTCCAAAAAACAGTTTATATATGAATTAACGGTGTGTTTTATTCATTCATTGTAGAAATTATGGGAGCATCTGGAAAAAATAAATACACATGTCTGTAAAATATGAATCAAATCCTTAAACAATATGAGAAAAATATTAGAATACGCCTCAAAAATGTCAGAAAATATTAATATTGTGTAATAAAAAAAAAAAAAGGAATTCTGAGTTCTTTTTCAGTTTAAAAACTTTTAAAATGGCTTAGAAATATTAATAAAATATTTTTTAAATGTGTGTTTTACAAATATTAATAAAATATTTTTTAAATGTGTGTTTTACAAATTTAATGTAATTGCTACTTAAAAACTGAACATAACATATAATAAATTTAATATTTCATTGTCTGAAAATGTATTAAAATATGCTACAAAAATGTAAATCTAAAAAAAAAAGTAAAAATAAAGTAAAAATATCTTTAAAGTTTGCTTTATGAAGTGTCAATAAAATGGATTAAAATATTATTTTAAAAATTCTAAATTATGAACATTGAGTTAAAATATTAATAAAATATAGAACATTTACTAAAAATGTCTAAAAAAATGTAATTAATAACTATCTGAAATATTGTTCATAAAATATAAAAATAATAATAATAACATACATGATTTTAAAAAATCCTGGGCATATTAATAATGTCTCCAAACATTGTTGAATTATTAAAATATGCCACAAAAATGAATAAAAAATCAATAATGTGTATTAAAGCACTATGAGGATGTGTCCAGTGTTAAATGAATGATATGAGATTGAACTAACAAAGAAAATGTTGTTAAAATATTCATGAAACATAAATAAAATATTATTAAAATGTCTAAGAAACGTGTGTTTTATGGATCAGTTGTTTTCAATAAATCTAAATAATAATTAATTTAATGGAAAAAAACAACAAATTACAGGAAATACGACTAAATAAAATATTCTAGACATCTCAAATGTCAGAACTCCTCTGCGTCTCCTCTGCAGGATCCAGAGTCTGCAGCAAAGCCGGACATCCCGACCGGATCTTCGTGGTGGAGTTTCGTCCCGACTCGGACTCTCAGTTCGTGTCGGTGGGAATCAAACACGTGAAGTTCTGGACGCTGGCCGGCGGCTCGCTGATGTACAAGAAGGGCGTGGTGGGAACGGTGGAGGACGGCCGCATGCAGACCATGCTGTCGGTCGCCTTCGGAGCGGTGAGTTCAATGACGCCGCTGAGTTCTGGCCGTTTTCTTTACTCACTGTAAAGTCCTGCACCTCGATGGAAGCAGAACCACTAAAGGCAGCAGTACAGAGAACTACTGAACGTTTTAATGCCGTAAATCATGTAAGACAAGAAAAAAAGTTTAATTTCTGTCATTTTTTTATTTTACAAAAAGTACAAAAAACCCCAAAATCAACATGTCCAACATTTTATCAAACGCCTACAGGTGTCACCAACATTGGAAGAAAAAAACACGATGAATATTAAACTATTTACATTTTTTACTTACATGTTTCCTCCTTCAACACATCCTGCAGTTCAGCTGAAAACTCTGAATTTTCGTGATGCGACTGTTGGTCTCAGCAGATCCAGTCACGGCTCCTCGGTTGGGCTCAGAACTTTTTGTTTTTTGCAGAATCTCGTTAGAAGAGTTTGTCTTTGGTGATTTTTAAAAATTGGAGATGAATAAAGTGTTTTTGATATTTTTTGCAACACGAGTAGTTCAAGGACAATTAGAGAACTTTTCTCTCAGTGTTTGCAGGTTCTTGCTCTGATAAATGGTCTAATTCAGAGAAAATGTTCCTTCATGGGTTCACTTCTGAGAGACAAAATGTAAAAAACGTCTGAGCTTTATTTCCTCTGGAGCTTTTCTTCCAAACTGACCAGAGACACTGAAACCACCACGAATGACACAAAACGAACACAAAGGGACACGAATCAAACTAAGAGTTGCTCAGAACCGCTAAACCGAGCTCAGTTCAGTGATTTCTTTGGTACTGTGTGTTTCCAGAACAACCTGACGTTCACGGGCGCCATCAACGGCGACGTGTACGTGTGGCGAGATCACTTCCTGCTGAGGGTGGTGGCGAAGGCTCACACCGGCCCGGTGTTCACCATGTACACCACGCTGAGGGACGGGCTCATCGTCACCGGCGGCAAGGAGAGGCCGTGAGTCCACGTCGATTAATAACACCATGATCTTGTCACTGAGTATCGTCTATCGTTCAAAAAAAACTCAGAGTTTATTATCTTTCAAAAAAAACGTCCTGGTATATTATGTCTCTACAAAACATCACAGGACAAAATGTTGTTAATCGTATGTTGTTCAAAAAAACAAGAGCTGGACTGAACTCGTGCATCAACAGAAACGTACTTTGCAGGTTTTATCAGCAGGTACTGAGCTGTGGTTCTGTTTCAGGTACTGAGCTGTGGTTCTGTTTCAGGTACTGAGCTGTGGTTCTGTTTCAGGACCAAGGAAGGCGGAGCGGTGAAGCTCTGGGATCAGGAGATGAAGCGATGTCGGGCCTTCCAGCTGGAGACGGGCCAGCAGGTCGAGTGTGTCCGATCCGTCTGCAGGGGGAAGGTGAAAGGTTTAAGTTCATCCCTCCATCCTCCACCTCCTCCTCCTCCCAGTGTCCTCTTCATCACACCAGCTCCTCCTCCTCCTCCTCAGGGTAAGATCCTGGTGGGGACGAAGGACGGCGAGATCATCGAGGTCGGGGAGAAGAACGCCGCCTCCAACCTGCTGCTGGACAGCCACGCCCGGGGAGGGATCTGGGGTCTGACGGCTCATCCGGCCAAAGAGGTCTGCATCACGGCCAGCGACGACGCCACCATCAGGCTGTGGGACCTCACGGACAAGGTGACGGCACAGGAACACCTGAGTTTACCTGCATGGACGCCATCACGTCAAAAACGTCATAGTATAGCATGTCGTCAAAAAGTCGCTAAAGACGTCATAGTATAGCATGTCGTTTAAAAAAGTGAAATAAACATGCTGGTATAGGTCAATATGTTGTCGTGTAGTCAGTTGCTAAAACCTTAAAAGTTCTGCTCTCTCTGTGGATGTCTCTGGATCTGGAGCTCCTGAACTACAGCCGCTGGCCTCACCTTCTGCAAGTGAAAACATGTTTTAAACCAAATGTTTAAACAAGTTGAAGGCGCCTGAACGCGTTCTGACTGTTCATGTGTCATGAGCAGAGTTTGACTGGAAGCATTAGAACAAGACAATATCCAGGGTCTCGTTTTTAAATCTTCTTTTGTCTTTGTCCTAGAAACTGCTGAACAAAGTGTGTGTGGGTCACGCCGCTCGCTGTGTGAGCTACAGCGCAGACGGGGAGATGCTGGCGGTCGGGATGAAGAACGGCGAGTTCCTCCTCCTCCTCGCCAACTCGCTCAAGATGTGGGCGAAGAAACGAGATCGCAGCGCCGCCGTCCAGGACCTCCGGTAGGATCTGACCCAAACAGAAATACGACAACTGATCAGCACAAGAGAATCCAGGCGCCTCTGACAAAACTGTCAGGAGTCTGAGTTACTGTAGGATTGTTATTAGATCCATAATGATGTGATTTTCCTGCACTGTGGAGAACACAGTTAGTCAGAGAAGGAGCAACAACTGCAGCGTCATTATACTTCAGTCTGCTGTGTTCAGGTTCAGTCCGGACCGGCGGCTGTTGGCGGTGGGTTCTGTGGAGAACACGGTGGACGTGTACGACGTGAGCGGAGGACCGAGTCTGAACCGACTCGTTTACTGCAGCGACATTCCTGCTTTCATCCTGCAGCTCGACTTCTCTGCTGACAGCTGCTACATACAGGTACTGATCCACAGAACGGCGCCGGGTGGTGGACATGAACAGCACGGGTCATACATGAAGGGAATCTAATGAGCTTTCCATGTCCTCATAATGCATTTAAAACACGGAAACCTTAAAACATGTGGCATGTTGGGTTGTAAAAGTCCAACATGAGACGGCAGAGTCCTACCTGTGGATCAATAAATCCTAAAATATATATATGTAGCTGTCTGGATGCATATTTTTAAATTCAAAATCAGATAAAACAGCAAGAATTGATCTAAAATATTGCAAAGAAACACATAAACACGTCAGGACAGAACCAGCAGTTCATCCAATCAGGCGGGGTTGGTTAGAGAGTGTACACGAGGAAATACTGCTTAGAATGAAAAACAATTATACATTTTTTAAAAAAAGGCAGTTAGCTGTAATAAAACCTCCACTAAGAATAAAGTAATCGAGTACCCAGCAGCAAAATGTATCCTCAGACTGGTTCATGTGTTTAATCTACATGAACATACGAACACACGTGTTGCTGCCATGTTCAGGGTGCTTCATGTGTTCGTCCATGTCCAGGTGTCCACAGGAGCCTACAAGCGGCAGGTGTTTGAGGTTCCTTCAGGGAAGCTGGTGAGCGACCAGACGGCCATCGACAGGATCACCTGGGCGACGTGGACCAGGTGAGTCTCCTCTGGATTCATTACAGTCTGAACCCTCAGATGGTTTCAGATGATCAGTGTCACCAACACTCGTTTTCTTTCTTCAGCATCCTGGGAGACGAAGTTTTGGGTATTTGGCCGCGAAACGCCGACAAAGCCGACGTGAACTGTGCCTGTGTGTCTCACGCCGGCATGAACATCGTCACCGGCGACGACTTCGGATTGGTCAAACTGTTCGACTTCCCCTGCACAGACAAGTTTGTGAGTATCCGACAACAGAAACACTAAAGCAATCTTTGTGACAAGCGCAGATGAATAAATACGGGCCGTTAGTTTGGGTCGACTCCAGTTTTCAAAAACAGACTCGGGTTTGAAATGAGAACATAAGAGGAGAGACGCTGAACTTTGGTGTCGCTGTTCGGTTTCAGGCCAAACACAAGCGCTACCTCGGCCACTCGGCTCACGTGACCAACATCCGCTTCTCCCACGACGACAAATACGTGATCAGCACAGGAGGAGACGACTGCAGGTAACCTCAGCTCCAACCACAGAGAAGCTGTCAAAAGACAACAAACGTGATCAAATATATGAGCAACAGTCACAACACAAGTTCTGAGTCACTGAACCGCCCTGTTTCTGTGTTCCAGCGTGTTTGTGTGGAAATGTCTGTAAACGGATCCAAAGCGCCTTAACAGCACCACAAGTGGATCCGGAGGGCGTCGGACCAGAACCTTTCACTCCACAGTCTGGACGGGCGACACATCAAAGCTTCTGGAGAAGCTGAAGGAGAAACTTCCAGCTGCTGTCTCCAGTCTGTTCGGTGGCCTCGGCTACGGAGGCCTGCAGGGGCCACATGGATGGAAAAACATCAAATATGCAAACGGGCCAATGAATGGCTTCATGAACCTGTACGAGGCTCAGCGTGAGCCCTGCAGGCCTCCGTAGAAACATCAGCTGGTTTCCACAAAGTCCTCTGAAGGTCCGCTGATGAACACAGAACCACGTTTAGGTCTGAACTCAGAGCTGCAGTCGGCTTGTTCTTCACAGAACAACGGAAAAGCTCCATAAATACGTCCAGTGTAGAACCTACTGCTGGAAACTCAGCACCGATAAACAAACCAGCACCAGGCAGCCACAGTCGTACACGTCAACGCTTAAATGTTATATTAGCGTTGATCTGTGGTTGTCTTTAGGTTGCACTTAGGAGACATCTAAGTCGTGACCAGTTTGGTTTTAGAGCCCCGACTGATGAGAATGAGGTTTTCCTTCCAGGTTCACATTAAAGGAGGTCTGGTTCCTCCAGTGGGTCGTGGTGGTCGGTTCGGTTCTCCTGTCTGAAGAGGCAGACGGGCTGAAACGGGCCACATGTGAGCCTCGTGAAAAATCAGTTTAAGTCTGTTGGAAGTGGAAAAGGTTCACTTGTGTTTAGGAACACGGAGGTTGTACGGAGTAGAAACTAAAGATAAAGTCGTGAGAATGGACCTTCCTTCCTTCCTTCCTTCCTTCCTTCCTTCCTTCCTTCCTACCTACCTCCCTTTGTTCCTTCCTATCTTCCTTCTTACATTCCTGCCTACCTACGTTCCCTCCTACAATCCATCCTTCCTACCTAGCCATGTTCATACCTACTGATGTTCCCTCCTACCTTCCTACCTACCTACCTCTCTCCATTCCTTCCTTCCTACCTCCCTACCTACCTACCTTCCTACCTAGCTACCTACCTATGTTCCTACCTACCTACCCTCCTACCTTTCTCGATCTTCCAGAGCTCGTGGTATCTTGTGGGCAGAACAGCTTCCAGCCTGTCGTCTTTCTAATTCCTTATTTCCAGTCGTACTTCACAATAAGGACCTTCATTGGTGTCATTCGTGGCTCAATTCAAACTGGATCAGATTGATTCGTCTCCTGCTGTTGGTTCCTGCACATAACTGCTCTGATATAAATTCCTCTGTTGGACTTGAACACAACTCTGATCCAAACAAACTGAACTCTGTCTTTTTATGGAGTTAACAACAAGAACAGAACAAAAACCTGATCTGGTTCCGTAGAAGTTCTGATTCTAACTGTCGTATTTAATGAGCTTTTCCATCAGTTGTTCTGTGACGTAGGAGTCGACTAACGAGCTGAGAGCTCAGATCTGCAGGCGGCTCTTTGTTTCCTCGGAGCAGAAACTGAAACTGACTCACCGATAAACTCCCGGGACGACGACGACCAAACTCAGATCCTGAAGGCTGACGAGACGTTTCTTCCACCTTCTGATGCTCACATTTGGTGGAACATCTGGAGACTGTCGAGCACATCTGGCTCCACTTTGTTCCTGTGGCTTCGTCTTCGTTTTGAGACGGACGCTGCTGTTTTCAGCAAAACTAAACAGAATTCACACCTTCAGGCTCCTTTAACAGAAAAAAGGCCAAATGATGAGAATTTGTGGCTTCGACACTTCGTCAGATCTTCTTTGAGGTCCTCTGAGATTACGTGTCTTGTTTATTTTTTAAATAAAATTGCATATTAATGTTATTTTTTCTTAAATGTGACAGAAGAGAAAATATAAAAACAGAGCTCAAAGGAAATTTGATCAAGTGAGAAAAACACGACATAAAACACAAAACGTGAAAAAGAATTTTAAAAACCTGAAGAGAGAAGAAACACGAGAACTAAAATCCACAGACTGGCTTCATGAATCCTGTTTGTTTTGCTGAAGACTTCCTCTTGTTAAACTAAAATGCGTGTACGATGTTCTGTTGACGTCACATTTCATCTGGATTCTCATTAAACTGTTGGACGTGTTCACTGCAGCGGAAGAAAACTTTCTAAAGCGTCTGACAAACACTCACAGAAATCTAAAACCTTCACTCACCTTTCATTTCAATGAGCCTTTACTGCATCTGTGGTTGGACACCGTCACACTGAAGTGCCTTTCTGGATCTTTCTACCTGTGTTTGTTTGTTTATTGGTTTGTTTATGTGTTTATTTTTGGGGGAGGGGGAGGGAGGGGGGGGGGATTTCATACGCTGTATTTTTATTTTTAATCCATAATTGAAGTTATTTTGTACTCTGTCTGGTGCTACACTGAGAATGTTCATCCAAAGTGGACACAAAAAAAAGAAAAGAAAACAAAAGCATTTTGCTTTGCTGCTGCTTTCAGTTTGACAAACATCCAAAGCATCGTGATCGTAAAGTCCCCGGGAGAGAAAAGAAAACCTGTACATGTTGTTTCTGCCTGATTTACAGCCGAAGTGTGGACGAGTCTCTGTGCTGAATATTGTCACGTGTCCAAGAGTCTGTTTGTGTAACGATGAATAGAAGAATAAGAGGCTACACACCTGGTCTGTGACTCTTTAATCCTGAAGTCTGACGGTCCCTGAAGTAACCGCGAGGCTGCGTCCGTCCAACATGTCTGAGTGACAGGAGAGAACGTTCATTCAACATCACCTCAACCCACAAAACCTGCCAGCAAGTTTGAAAGTTTTGAAAAAACAAAGTTGCATGCCACAATGGGGTAGACTGGTTACCTGTCCAGGTGAACCTGCCTTCACCCTGAGTCAGCTGGGATAGACTCCCACGACCATGAGATAATGGGTGTATGTTTACAATATGAGATCATGTCTAGAGCCGAAACCCTGATACTAAGAAAAGCTCTGAGACGATAAAGACGATTTCAAACAGTCTCTGGGTTGGGAAGCCTTTCCTCTGCCGTACATACACAGTAGTACAGGCAGGAGGAGAGAGTGTTTCTTCAGGATCATTCAACCAGAAGGTTTTGCAGAATGCACGTCTGGGATGAGACACTAAACGTTCACTTTTCCATGTCTTGTGAGGGGAGTGCTGTGTCAGTGTCGGCAACCTGGCAAATATGTGATTTGGCTCAATATCATTGGCTCCTGTCAGTAGGTGCATTGCGTTAAACTACCTGCTGTGATAACAACATTAAGAGATAACTAGAAAATGTCCTTGCAGACAATGTGAGAGTGG